>NC_052636.1:42336354-42609394 GCF_016161935.1 Mauremys reevesii
TCCTCTGTCTGATCCTTGTTTTGTCCACTGAAAAGTGTTCTGTCCAGGATGGCAACAGCATGTGTCTCAGTGGAATAGAGAGCTGGAAACTTCTCCCCACTCCCATTTCTTCGTACCACTGCCCTTTCTAGTCTCTCCTTCCTGTCCTCTCCCTGCCCTCTGGCTGGGACAGTCCCATTCCTGCGGGCTTTGCCTCCCATGGCTGGATTTTCTCCTGGCAAATTGCTAATGGGAGGAGAAATGAGAGGGCTGTTTGTGCAGAGTCATTTTCTGCCAGACCCCAGCACTTCCCCTGAGGTCTTTCTGTAGCTACCTGGAGACCTTGGCTCAGAATTTAGTATTAATAGGGCTCTGTGCCCTAGGCCAGGACCAGCTGGAGAAAGCTGTCCCCACCTCAGCAGAGCAGCTTGATCAAGGTCACTTCCCAGCACAGAACCCCACTGGGGAGCAGCAGCTGCTAAGCCTGGTCTCCCAGATCACAATGGAGGCTGCAGCGTCTGACCCAGGAAGCTGAATCCCACCTCTGGAGCAGAGTGGAGACAGAGAGTGTTTGAGCAGCTTCTCCTTTAGCTCTCTGGGGAGAGTGAGCTAATGAGAGCCCTCCTCACAGGAAATTGCTGATCTCATTTGCCCCACTGTCCATCCGGGAGTCACCTGTCTTTCCATACCGTGACTCTGGATTAACAATGAAGTCTCCAGCGGGAAACCAGAGTTCAGAAAGAATGAGTCCAGAACGCCGCCTGTGGAAGAGACCACAGTGGCAGTGTTGACTCCCCTTCCTCCTCCTCACCCCTGTGATCCAGGACAAGGACTGACAATGGACTGGGACAATCTAGAACAATGGAACTGAAGTTCCTGCAGTTTTCAAGAGGAGCAGAGCAAAAATCTGTGATTTCACCTCACAGTGTCTGATAAGTGGCCAGGAAAGTTACCATGACTGGGCCTGGCCAGGGAAAATGGTGCAGTGCTTGGAGCCAGGATTCTGGGCATGCTGCCAATCAGAGAAGAAGCGGAGCCAGAGCAGCCCCTAGAGCCCCAGCCAGCCCCCCAGATACTCCTGGGACCCAGCCTTCCGGAGTCCCTGGGCCAGGAGCCCAGATACCCTCAGAGCCCCACCTGGCCAGAGAACCCCACCAGACCTTCATTGCCAGGTAGGGAATCCAAAAGGTTCCCACCAAGAGACTCCCAACAGCCAGAGACCCTCAAAGGACTCCCACTGGCAACTCAGTCCTCACTGCCTGCTCTAGGATCTCCAATCCACCAGCAGGATCTGCTCTGCCTCTTGCCTGGTACCCTCCTCCTCTGCGGGATCTCCTGGTGCTTTACAGGGCCCCTGGCCTAGCGCTCGGGGATTCTCCCACACACTCTGTGCACTGGCAGGGCAGCGATCCCAGGAGTCTGGGCGGGGGCCTGTGACAGAGCCCCCTGGCACAGCACCAGGCTCCTCTAACCCCTGTCCTGCCTCCCCAAGAGACGCTCCACCTCCGGCTGTCTCTGCAGCCACCAGGCCCCAGCGATACCTCCCACCTCCAGGACCCACAGCCACCAGGGCACACTCACCACCCCTGAAACCCTGCAAATCTCCAGAACCCACCAACTCACTAGGGTACCTCTGCCCAGCCACCCAGAGGCCTCCCCACCACAATCCTCTTCAGCTGCTATCTCCCCACAGCCCCACCCCCACCCAGCAACACTACTCTCACAGCACCCAGAGAAGTGGATAGTAGTGACCACTGCCCCTGCTGGCCAGGTCACACAGGCAGAGGGGAGCCCTGGGGGGGATGTCCTGGAACAGGAGAATGGAAGGCCTGGAGGGCAACAAGCCAGATAAGAAAATGTCCATGCTCTGTCACTAGCAAATAATGGCTACCATGGATCCACCTCCAGAGGTGGCTGCATCTTAGCACTGTGGAGGGGCCGTCGCTGGGGCACCCTGCGCAGGCGCTGAGCACGTCCTTATATCACTTCTGTGGCGGGAAAAGTGCTTGAGGAGATGGAATCCTGAGGGTCAGTTTTGGCGGAAAACCGGTTTGGACTGGTTTGAGCTCTGTCCCCTGATGGTAAAAACAAGTCCCCTCTCAGAGCTGGAATCTGTGTAGGGGTCAATAGTTCATATGCTCCAGATTGATCTTATTTTAAAGCCAGTGATTTACTTCATAAACATCTTAATTACTAACTAATTGAAGTCATATTGAACAGTTTATACTTCTACACCTAACAATGAGATAAAAAACAACACAGACAAACCTTATCGGTAACAGCTAATGTCCTAACTGGGAAATCAGCAGCGGTTTGTAGCAGGGGAGCGCACAGTCTGAATGTGTATGTGACCTGACCTCAGGCCCCAGCCCCACATAGCAGTGGGCTTGGCACTTTCTGTGCATTGGGTGTGGTGGCTGGAGTGGTTCACCAAGCAGGACAGTCCAAGGAGGTTCCCTGAGCCAGTCTCACTCCTGAGGAGATTCTGCACCAAAAAATTCTGTGTACAATATTTTTTAAAATTTCTGCAAATTTTATTTGTCAATAAATAAGGGAGGCTCCAGCATGGCAGTGGGGAGCACAGGCTGCTGGATGCACAGAGGTGGGAGCAGCAAAGAATCCTGTGGCACCTTATAGACTAACTGACGTTTTGCAGCATGAGCTGGGTGAATACCCACTTCGTCGGATGCAAGAGGTGGGAGATCACCCTGCAGCCCCACTCTCCAGTGAAACAGGACTGGTGCAGAGGCTGCACCTCTCTGCTGCCTACCCAGGAGCCCTAAAAAGACTCCCCAGAACTGCTCATGAGGCACAAGTGCCTTCCCTTTGCTTCCCATCAGGAAGTCTGAAAGCCTGAGCAGCTGGCCCCGGATGATTTGAGGGCCTGGGGGCTCCTGCCACCACTACCGGCAGCACAGCGGGACTAAAGTGGATTCCTGCCCACCCTCCTCCGCATGGCGCACCACCCCAGAAGCACATCCCTGCAGCCACCGTGGGTGTGTCTCTCGCACGCTGCCCCCACCCCAAGTGCCAACTCTGCCATTGGAACTGCGGCAATGGGAGCTGTAGGTGGTGCCAGCAGGCAGTGGTGCCAGGAGACCCACACTCCCTGGCCTCTCCATGGTGGAGTTGCTGCCAGATGGGGGTGTGGGTCACTTTCAGAGCTGCCCAAGATAGGTGCCACACCCTAACCTCTGCCACAGCCCAGATCCCACACCCCGCCCACACCCAAACTCCCTCCCAGAGCCCACCACTGCCCCCCAACTCCCAGCCCCAGCCCACAGCCCACAACCAAACTCCTCCCAGGTCCACCCCTGCCTCCTGCCCCAACCCCTGCCCAGCCCAGAGCCTGCACCTCATGTACCCAAACCTCCCACAGCTTTGGGGCGAGGAAGACGGGCAGGACTTGACCAGTTCTGGGCATCACCAAAGTTATATAAACCTGGTGACGCTGGAGCTGGAGCCCCAGTCACTGCACATCTCTCCTCACACAGGGGACTCTGGGGCAGGGCGCTGCTGGGGTTTATTCCTTCCTTTAATGGCTGTGGAAGGGGGAACAGGAGAGAATTTGCTCCTCTGTTCTCTGCGAACACGTGCAGGCAGCGGGATTATCTCCAGGGCTGTAACAAAACTCAAGCTAGCAGAGGGGGAAGGGATTTCCTGCATGATCTATTCCCAGTGCAGCTCCTGCTGTGCCCTGGCGAGCTGTGCCCAGGATTTAGATGCTTTATGGGGGGACTGTTGCCCCTTACTAACATTCAGTGGGGGTGTTTGTTGCTAGCCCCGGCACTAAAAAGGAGGGGTCGATGGGAAATCAGGAGCCTGAGACTGACAGTCCCCAGGAACAATGTGGAGAGGCCAATGCTCCAGGTCAGCCTGATTGACAGGGCGGGCAGGTTATTCATGAGTCAGGAGGCCAGGGGGTCCTGTCCTACCTGTGAGCTGGAATTGTCTGAGTCATATGGAGGGGGCTGAGCTAAGGAGAGAGCAGGGGACCCAAGCTGAGCTGATGGTAGCAGAGCTGCAGCCCCAAAGCCAGAGCACAGCCCAGAGAGAGCAGCCCTGCCCTGGGAGCAGAGCTGTAACAACTGAGCCAGAGAGGCCAGACAAGCAGCCCAGGGATCTGAAGGCAGAGCAGCAGCAGCCGTGCTGAGGCAGAGCGGAGCTGGAGCAGTCCGGAGCTGGGTGCAGGAGCAGCTGGGGAGAGCGAGGGGGACCCTGGGCAGTGGGCCCAGCACAGGAGACGCCTCAGCCAAGAGGCCCTGCAGGACAGACTTGAGGGGGATCAACCCTGACAGGACGGGGGTGATGCTGGGGAGAAGGGTCCTGCCACCCAGAGCCTGAGAGTGTGTGGCCACCGCCAGAGCAAGTGTCCAACCTGCAGCGTCCCTGCAGCACAGCCAGGGCCTGAGGAGGCGGCCTGGGACCTACAAGGAACAGACTGTGAAGTGCCCTGATGTCCAGAGACACTTTTTGTGATGGTCCCTGCCCCAGAGCGGGGTGATGTGTTTTCCTTTAACCTTTCCCATTTTTTCTTATTTTTTAAATTTTATTGTTAATTAAATAACTTGTATTTGCTTTAAATTGTATGATGTGATCAGTGGGTCAGGGAGGGGCGCAGTGCAAAGAGAGGGACACCCTAGCACCTGTCCTGGGTGACCACAGCAGGGTTGGGGGGGTCGAGTCCCCCAGGAATCCTGGGCCCAGCCTTGTTGGGGTTACGAGGACTCTGCCAGACAGGAGAGTGGAAGGGGAGTCCTCAGGGCAGGAGGCCTCTGGGTAAAGGAAGTGGGAGCGAGGACTCAGATCCTTTCGCCAGCCCACTTCACCGGTAGTGCAGAAGCCAGGAAAGTTCCCCACAATAGCAGGACCATTCCCCCACTTACATCTAGATACAGTACCAGGCACATAGGAGGATTTCCCCTTCTGAGTCATGGAAGCAGAAATTGACTTTTCCTTTCCAGATTCAGCTAATGTTCAGAAAGAGACTCTAACACCTGCCTTCCAGATCTGAACACCTCAAAATCCAGGAGTGCTCGAGCTCAATTTGGGCACCTGTTACTTCATTTCTCCCAAATCAAATATACTGATCCACTGTTATTTGCTGTACAAAATCTAGGATAAAATTGAGCAAGTAATGCTTCCCAGGGTTTATTAGGACTTGAATTGCTATTTTCAACAGCCATTGCCATTTTTTTATAGTTTTTTTTGTTTGAAAGGAAGACAGTGATATTGCACTGGCAAATTCCCATAGAAACAAAGAATAATAAAGGCACCTCAACTTTTCCTCATTTATGGAGTACAGTCTTATAATATGCATCCAGGTATCCTCCAATCACACAATCTGAAAATTGTTCCATTTTCCTGCAGTTCTGTAACCATATGGGAACCAATCCTGTCTGTGTTCTGTGCACATCCAAAATTCCTGCTGAATGAGCCATCCTGGGAGAACGTTACCCGTGACCCGGGGCGGGGGTGGATGGTGGGGGCCGGGGGGGGAGAGCACCCTGGCCTGGGGGGGCTGGGGGTGTGTGGGTTGGGGTGCATTGTTGGGGGGGAAGGGGAGAGCCCAGATCTGGGGCAGCACAGGATGTGGGGAGCCCAGGGCTAGAATGGCAGGGGTGTGGGTTGGGGGAAGAGCCCAGGGTGGGGTGGCAGGGGTTGCAGGTGTGGGAGGCCCAGAGCTGCGCGGCAGCGGGTGCAGGTTGGGGGAGCCCAGGGCTTGGGCAGCAGGAGGGTGTAAGGGAGTCCAGGCTGGGATGGGGCAGCCAAAATTGTTTTTGCTTAGGGCGGCAAAACCTAGAGCCGACCCTACCTCCACGCACTGTGAGGTAGGTAGGAGCGATCATTATTATCCCTACTTGAAAGAGGGAGAAGCTGAGGCTGAGAAAGGAGAATTGACTTGTCTTAGGTCACAGAGCCAGTCAGTGGCAGAGTTGGGAATAGGACCCAAGAGCCCTGATTTTCAAACTAACCATTGGATCTTGAATTTCAGACATTGAATGACCTGAATAAAGTGCTCTCAGATGAGCTCCAGACCAACAACAGTGCACAGTAATTATTCAGCGAGTATTTGAGGAGAACTGCAATGTTAGAGAGAATCATGAACTGCTCAGAGACAATTAATGCAGAGAAGCAGCAAATTCATCAAACATAGAACTGGTTCTGACTTATTTCCTTGGTCTGAAAAGAGAACAACAAGACCTGAGTCTCCTCCCTGTCAATAACCCCCTGCTGAGCCAATCAGGGTAGAGACTGAGGACGGGAGGCTGAGGGTTCTCACCACAGAGCCCAAAGGATGGCCCAGGTCATTGGTGGGGATCACTGCCCGAGCACTATTTCAGCCCCACATTTTTGGGTGGACCTCCCACAGTGGGAGCTGCAGAGCACTGTCCCAACGCACACACCCACACACCCACACCCCTCTCCTGCTGTTGGGAGGGGAACAGGAGAAAGGACAAAAGAAGCAAAAGACAAAGAGAAAGGAGGGAGGGATCATGGAGGAAAAGCGGAAACAAAAGGACAAACCCCAATGTCCCCAGTGATTCTAAGGACAGAATCCCAGGTGCGCAATAAAATTCTGCCTCCTGCTCGTGTTTTCCATGCCTAGAATTCAACTCTCACCAGATGGATCAGACTGAACAGGTTTCAAACCACCAGGAGGCTCTTACCTTCTAAACAGGGACGGCTGTTTTCTAGTAAAATCACTACAAGGGAAGGAGAAAACTCGAAAGAGGTTCCTCCTGGCGCTCACATCCATCAACCCGAATACTCTCTCAGTCCTCAGAGAGAGACCTGAGAAGGAGACTTGCTGAAGCAAAGCCACAGGGGTCTCTGAGGTTTCCTGGCCCCTCGCCCGGTCCTGCCTGGCTGATGTCAGCATCTCTCTGTGAGGTCACCACCTCCCCACCACCTTGGACCAATAGGCTGAGGTCCTGCCAAAGGCCTTTGTGATGTCACTGCCACACCCTCCCTTGCTGTGCTAATGTCCTGCCCTGGCCAGGCACTTTGGAGGTTTGAGCTACTCCTGGGGATCACCCCACTCAAGCAGCGTTCGCTCTAGGCAGCAAGCCGGCTAGACAGGAAAACATCAGACGCTGCTCCCAATGCTACACTCAGTTTTTCAGAAATTAGTCGACTTTATGGCCAGAAGAGACCATTAGAGCATCTAATCTGACCCCCTGCATATCACAGGCCTCCTGTAGGACACAATAGTGAGTTTATTACGCAGGGTCCACCCCTCCCTCAATGTGAATAGTACATGAACCAGCTTTGTAAAGGAGCTGAGATTTCCTAAGAACTTCAAGCAAAATACACCAGTTTCATAAAACAGATTTATTAACTACAGAAAGATGGAGTTTTAAGGATTATAAGTGGTAGGCATAAAAGATCAAAGTAAGTTACCATGGAAATTAAAGATAAATTCACAATCTAAACTTTACACCTTATTACGCTAGGCCGTAGTTCGGTTATGCCACAGTGTTAGGCCTGAATAAAGATGTAGCACAAAACCAGTTGTGCCAACCTGACTAAAAATCAGGCTAGCAGAGGTCTCTGGGTAAACTCAGAGTGAAATACTGAAAAGCAGCATTGTCTTACAAAGCCCTGGGAAAGAGTAAGATAAGTGGGGGCGCTGGTGCCAGCTGTGTTGTGTTAAGACACAGTGTTTGAAGGACCGATAAGAAACACAAGCATCTCACAGTTCTGACTAACTCCCTGATTTAGTGTTCGGTGTGTTTTTAACTCCTCACATTCCTAACCTTTGGCGCTTGTTGAGATATTAACAATTCAATATTGTAGAGACTAGGCATGCGTATATATTAAAAGGTGTAAATCCTCTGCTAAAACCCTGGCAAACACACCTGGGCTTCCACATAACCCTGGGGCATTCTAGTCCAAGTGAGTTGTCCAGGGGGCCAGACCTTGCATCCCTCCATCCTGCTGTGCCAGGAACCCCCCAAGTAAAGGCAAAAAGATACTGTTTCTCTGGGGCCACTGGTACAGAGAAAAGGCGTTTGTCAAGTCTATACACGTAAACCATTCTGCTTCAGGTGGCACCATTGCCAAAATAGTACTGGGTTTGGCACCACAGGGTATTCTGGAATCACATACCTGATTAATAAGCCTTAAATCCTGTACCATTCTATATACAGGTTTTCCATCAGGGTCAGGCTGTGGCTTCTTTACAGCCAGAATGGGAGTATTACATGGGGAGACACAGGGCACTAAATCCCTTTGTTCTTAAAATTCTGCACAAGGGGCTCAAGTCCATGTATAGCCTCAATTTTAAGGGGATATTGCCTTTGTGCTGGGGGAGGCATGTCAGCCTTTATCACTGGGTTTAGAGGTGAGGCAGATTTTACCAACCCCACATCATACTTTCCTCCCACACTATAGGGTTAACTTCGTTCTGAACTCGAAGGGGAAGCATTTCACAGCTGCTGTGAATCAACTGCGTTAGCAGATAAGCTTTCTCTGCTGGGAATCGGAGGGAGATGCTTTCAGGAGTACAAAAAATTTGAGCATGCAGTTTACACAACAAATCCCTTCCCAGCAAATTCACTGGACCATTCATTAGCAGAAAGGAATGCTGAACTGAAATAGGACCCAGAGTAGCCATACAGTCATTTGTCATGAAATGCCATTCGGACTTTCCAGTAACTCCTATTACGCATTTCTCAGTTCTGCTTTTCGTGCCGCCCTCAGGTAAAGCTGAATGAGTGGCCCCCGTATCCACTAATAATTCAAAAGTCTTTTGTCCTAACTTCAGGGGAACCACTGGAAATCGTGCATCACACTTAAACTGTACCATGCCAGCCTCATAAACCTCAGGACCCCAGGGGAGCGGCGCCTCCCTTCATTCATGATCCACGGAGAACTGGCCCACTCCCTCAGGTTTGCAGTCAGCTTTCAGTTTGAGGGGGCATTCTCTCCGCCAGTGTCCTTCCTCACCACAATAGTGGCATCCAGTATTACTGGGACTCATGCTTTCACCCCGTCTGCGTCCCCTGTAGAATTTACCCCCTCGTCCTCCCCTGAAGCCACGATTCCAGCCTCGGCCCCTTCCTCTACCTCCCGACATAGCTACTGCCAACAGCGATACTTGATCCTTCAGATCCTTTTTTTTTTCCTGCCTCCTTTCCTTTTCTTTTAGCTCTTCTCGGCCATTAAACACTCTAGTAGCAATGCTAACTACCTCAGGCAAACTTTTTCCTTGCATACCGTCTGGATGCTCTCGAAATCTCTTAGCAATATCCTCTGCACATTGTGACATAAAAACCATTTTAACCATCTCCTTTCCATGATCAGTGTCAGGGTTCAAGTTCCCATGCTTTCTAACTTCACTAATTAATCGAGCACAAAAATCAGAAGGGTGTTCGCCTGGACGCTGAACACAAGCAGTCACCTTGCTCCAATTTGGAGTAGCTTCCCCTGCGTCCCTAATACCTTTCAAAACAGCTTTCAAAAAATTATCCAAACTTGTCTTGTGAGCTGAATTGTTGGGATCCCACTTAGGGTCGTCACTTGGCCAAGGTGCATTCAAATGGGTTGCAGATTTTTCTTTCACCTTTGTCTTTCATCCTCTGTCAGGAGAGTGTCTAATAACTGATTTACATCTGCCCAAGTGGGCACATGAGTGGAAAAGATTGTATGGAACATTCTTTCCACTGCCTCAGGGTTGTCTCAGACGAGGCATAGTGCGCTGCCAATTAAGCAAATCTGAAGTAGCAAACGGAGTATGAGTAAAAACCATCTCATGTCCCCCAGCAACCAGTGGAACCGGATAAGTTCTCAACGGGGCTTGTAATATCAAGGGTGTCTCAGAAACATCCCCCCCCACGGGGTTAAGCGACCTGGAGGGGGTCCGCAAGGGTGAGGATGAGGGCTGCTGTAATATTGGGAGTGTGTGAGAAGTAGCCCCTGACCAAGTTTGTAAAAGACTGGCCGGAGGCTGCACAGAGGGATGAGGCTGCCTGATCCTCTGAGGATGAGGCAACATCACCCTGAGCCCTCCCTTGATTCTCCTCTGTCCCTGAACTCTCCCTAGCCTGCTGTTCTTGAATCCTTAAACTCCGCCGGATAGGGGGACGAACAGGAACAAAGTCGTCCTCCTCCCGGTGTGACTCTGGGGCATATGGTGAGGAACTTTTACAGGAATTCTCCATACAAACAGCTGCAATAGCCACTGTCCTCCGTGGGTTTATAATTATACCATACAAATAAATAATCCATTTGTCCTGGCCTAAGATCAACCAAAGTATCCCTTAAGGAATTCATCCTGTCTGTGGAAAAGTTCCACACTCTGGCCAATCTTTAGTCGGGGACAAATGAGCAGTAAAAGAAGGCCATTGAATTTGACATAAATTTCTCATTTTAGATTTAACCAGACCAGCGGTTCCAGAAATCTCCTTCCAATCTCTAAGTATCAGAGACAATGGGGCGTCCCCCGGGCACTTACTACCAACTTGTCCCATTTTGTAAGGGGACTCTAACCCCTCTTCCCCGCGTCAAGGTAAAGGGACTCTAACCCCCACCTCCCGCGTCGAGCGCTCACTTACCTCTCCAGGGACTCGAACACCTGGACTGGGACTCAAACCCAGGCTGGGACTCTAACCCAGACTACTTGGATCCTGTGCAAACCTGGACTGGGACTCTAATCCAGACCTAAGTTGTCAGGGACTCTAACCCCGACAATCTGCACTGGGACTCTAACCCAGGCAACCTTAACCCTACTCAACGGGTAGGTGGATGTTGCTGGATTTCTACGAGCTTCAGCTGGTTCACAGAACTCGCCTTATCGCCGACGCAGAGATCAGATTACCAGGCAAGGCTCCTCTAAATCAGAGGATGCGCGCTGCGTTGCCTCAGAGTCTGATCCCCCGCCGGAGAGTCAGACAAAGTCCCGGCGGAGTCGCCAAAGATGTCGGGGACTCTAACCCCAACAGCGAAGTTCGTTGTCTGACCGCAGAGAGACCAGGCAACACCAGCAAGGTCCGATAAAAAGTTCTTTATTGACAAGTGCACGTATCAGTAAAGAACAGCTCGTATCCGAAAAGAACCAGCCCCCCCTTTACAACTTAGTATAGCTTATATAGACAGTTTTATTACCTCATAAATCATTCACTAGAGCAATCCACCCCCTTTGTCTAACAACTAGAAATTAGACACCTTTTAATATATACGCATGCCTAGTCTCTACAATATTGAATTGTTAATATCTCAACAAGCGCCAAAGGTTAGGAATGTGAGGGAGTTAAAAACACACCGAACACTAAATCAGGGAGTTAGTCAGAACTGTGAGATGCTTGTGTTTCTTATCGGTCCTTCAAACACTGTGTCTTAACACAACACAGCTGGCACCAGCCCCCTCACTTATCTTACTCTTTCCCAGGGCTTTGTAAGACAATGCTGCTTTTCAGTATTTCACTCTGAGTTTACCCAGAGACCTCTGCTAGCCTGATTTTTAGTCAGGTTGGCACAACTGGTTTTGTGCTACATCTTTATTCAGGCCTAACAACAGGAAGGCTTCATGCTCGAGCTGCAGCACATGCTGGGCAGGCTTAAGGCTGGGCTCCCCATGGCAGGAGAGAAGAAGAAGACTCGGCCCCTGGAGGGGCAGGCTGGGGCTTCCTGGATCCCATTTGCTCACAGTCAGCGCCCTGCCCCCACTCCCAAGTCATTAATGGCTCCCCCAGGTCAGCCAGAATGGAGCAGCGGTTTTCACTCCACCCAGTCCACTTATGGCTTACAGGCAACTCCCAAACCCCCCACAGCCCACCATGTCGGCCAGAAAGGAGCCCACTCAGCCTCGCCATTGCTGCTTTTCCTTCCCCCCAGAACCCCGCTTCTCCTGGGCTGCAAGGAGCCACCCCTGGGATGCCAACAGGCAGGCACAGGGTTCTGCCTCCCAGCAGCCAATCGCACCTCCCCCGGCTTTGCAGAACGAATGGTGACGCTCTACTAACCCCACTTAGCCACAATGATGTGCTTACTTTCTGCCCTGCCTTTCTCAGCTCCACTTTCCTCTTTTGCCCCATTCCTGCCTCACTTCCTCCTTTGGCAAGTCACGCAGAGGAGGCCAGCAGGAAGAGCCGGCCTCCACCGGCCAACCTCCAACAGCAGAGGAGGCCAAGCCACAAGCCTCCAAAAGGTGACACGCACTCCTCTAGGTTCTCCAGCCTGATGCCAAGGTGCTTTCTCCACTGCTGTCAGCACCTCTGTCATGCAGGGTTGGAGTTATCCCAGGACAGGCCAATAGGAGAAGGAGGAGGCCTTCCTGAACAGCAAGGGGAATCTGGGAAAACAAAGCCAGCATGTTTCTGCCTGGTTTTGAACCAGGGACCTTTTGCGTGTTAGGCAAACATGATAACCACTACACTACAGAAACTCCATCTGGTTGGCTCTTACTCACCCTGGCACAGACCGATGGACAAACCTGGAGAAAGTGGTGGCAGCCCTTCAATAGGTCAGCTGGCAGAGCAGAGGACTGGAGCGGGCACTCAGGAAGTCGTCCTTACGTCGCCCTTGTGACTCCAGCTTGAGGGAGAGCTTCTTTTTCTTCCCCTTGCTGACAAAGAGCAAGAGAAGAATGAAAGGTCAGGTGGGCCAACTCGGTGCAGAAGCCCATGCTGCCTTTTCCTGCTGCATAGCCTGAAATGAGGGACTCGTGGCAGTTAAAGGAACTGCTGCACTTTCAGAAAACATCCCACCCGTGCACAAAGGGGGATAGAAGAGCCTGTTAGTCTAGCACGCTCCCAACTGAACTACTTCAGCAGCTGCTCGGTTTCTTTTTGGCCTCCTGCTTTTCTGTCTGGGATGTTGTTGTCAGCTGTGGCACAGAAAAAGGACATCATTGAGCGGCCCATGAAGACAAGATTCACTTTTGCCGTCCTTGCTCGGCTTTATTTGCTTCCTCGCCCTATTTCTGCCTCAGTTCCTGGGTTACCTGAAGGTGACGGGGGGCCAGCAGTACCAGGAGGAAGTTGGGCAGCTAGACCCTGGTGGCAGAAGTCCTGCCGCCACTTGCCACCCCACTCTCTTCTCCCAGCGTCACATATTGGCCACCAGGGACTTGGGGACCAGCAGCGCAACGGAAGGCAGTGGACAGAGCCACCTCGCCTTGAAACTCCGGCTCATTAAACCACATCTTCAGTCGCTGATGGCTAATGAGAGACAGACATCGCTTGCTATTTTAGCACTTGGAAATGTCATTGGTCAGTCATTGATCCCTGTAATGCTGTTACAGAACAAAGGAAAATAGAATCTCAGTGTGACATACTATACCTTTGGGGGAGCGGCTGTAACCCCCATAATCCTCATTTTCATATCATTGAGATCCTACATATAGAGCATGACTTGTAAGGTATCAGGGAAAGGCTATGATCTGCTGAAAGTCATTTCTCTACCCATAGATGTTTACCATGCATGCATATGAAGTTATGAGAATTGTGCAGTGTGGTTGTCACTGTGCTGCAAGGTCGGGGAGTCAGCCAAATATTAGCTCCCCAGTGGCAACAGCAAGGAAAGTAACCAACACCCGGACAGGGTGTCAAACAACCCATCGACAGCCATTGTCCAGCAAGGGAGCTACAATGCAATGACACACCTGCATGAGGACACCCCAGGGGAATTGCTCAGACTTGCTTGGAGAGACGCAGTGATGCTCACCTGACTCTGAAGGGGGGTGGTGCAAAGCCATGAGGGAAGAAAGGACATGATAAAAGGAGAGACATTTGCCAGGCTTTATCTCTCTCTGTCACCTACATCTACAGACACCCCCACACCAAGCAACTGAAGAGCTGATGAAAGGGGAGAGCCTGGCTGAAAAGCCACCAGCCAGCCTGTGGTGAGAAGCATCTAAGTTTGTAAGGGTACTGAAAGGGTTAAGATCAGCTTAGAATTAAAAGCAATGAGGAGTCCGGTGGCACCTTAAGGACTAACAGATTTATTTGGGCATAAGCGTTCGTGGGTAAAAAGCCCACTTCTTCAGATGCATGGAGTGAAAATTGCAGATAGAGGCATAAATATAGATTGGAACATGAAGTGACGGGAGTTACCGTACAAGGGGAGAACCAGTGTTGAAGGCTAATTCAGTCAGGGTGGATGTGGTCCTCTCCCCATAATTGATGGGGAGGTGTCAATACCAAGAGAGGGAAAATTGCTTTTGTCGTGAGCCAGCTACTCCCAGTCCTTATTCAAGCTCAAATTAATGGTGTTAAGTTTGCAAATCAATTGTAACTCTGCAATTTCTCTTTGAAGTCTGTTTTTGAAGTTTTTTTGAATGGCTACTTTGAATTGTTGGGTGTGAATGTGTAAAGGTGCTATTGACTATACAAGTCCCCTATGGGCTCGTGATCTGGATTCCTGGTTTTCACCCAGGTGGCCGGGGTTCAGTTCCCAGTGTGGGAACAATGGAGAGCTTTCGCTCAGAGGGGAGGCAGGAAATGAAATAAATAGGAAGGGATCCTGCCAGCAGGGAAGTTGGACAGTGTTGGGAGGGGACCCCAGAAGTGGGGGTGGGGCAGTGGTCTGGGGGGAGATGAGGGAAGGATCCCAGCTCTGTGGGAAGTTGACATTCTGGAGAGCACAGGCCTGGCATGGGGGGTGGGAAGAGTGAGTGTGTCCCTCTAAACTCACCACCGGCAGAATTACGTATTTGTTGGTAAATGTCAATTTCTGTGTAAAAACACAACCCAATGGCAAAATCTTTCCATAGATAATAATCAAACCTAACAGATGGGCAAAGTAAGAAACGTGTTGCTTGAGAACTTATCCTATTCTAATCCTCTAGGGTTCCCTTTTGCCTTAGGCACCACCATGTGGGCATTTCATATCCCTCCTCATTTTCACACAGACACACAATTTCCTTTGCACAGATCCATTAACAGCAAAAACTCCCTGTGTCTATTGTCTGAGCCAGGGCATTGATTCCACTCAGGGGCGGCTCTACAAATTTGTCCGCCCCAAGCAATCATGCCCGGGAGGCGCCCCCGAGCCGCGGGAGCAGCGGACCTGCCGCGGGCATGACTGCGGAGGGTCCGCTGGTCGCGCGGCTCGGCTGGACCTCCCGCAGCTGCGGACGGTTCGCTGGTCTGGCGGCTCCGGTTGAGCTGCCGCTGTCATGCCTGCGGGAGGTCCAGCCGAGCCGCAGGACCAGCGAACCGTCCGCAGTCATGCCTGCGGCAGGTCCGGTCGTCCCGGGCTCCGGTGGACCTCCCGCAGGCATGACTGCGGCAGGTCCACCGGCCCAGCCTGCCGCCCCCCTGGGAAAGGGCCGCCCCAGGCGGGTGCTTGCCCCGCTGGGCTCTAGAGCCGCCCCTGATTCCACTGAAACCTTCTCTCCTGCAATGGCAATGGTCAGACAGAGGGAATGCATCCACCTTCCCCCTGGCAGTGAGATATTCACTCTCCTCTTCATGCTGCTGTTGTTATTCCATGAGTCATCAAGGGTGGAATAAAAAGTTGAGTTTACTCCAGGGTGAGGAAAGAAAGGAGCCACCAACGCCCTCAAAAATCTCAGTGCCCAGAGAAAACCTGCCTCTGTTATTGGACTCACAGAGGTGCTGGAAGTACAACGGGAAAAGGGACTGTCTGAATTGCCAGGGCAGGGAATGAACAATCTACAGCAACATCATTAACCACAAACACACTCTAATCATGCTCCAGACAGTAGGGAAATGGGCAGGAATTCTTGCTGTTCAGCCATGGCCACACGTACAGAGCTGCACAGCAGTGAGTGTGCTGGGGAAGCTGGTCTGAGCAAACAATTTGTAATGACCCTTCAGTGAGAACAGAACCAGAGTGTAGAAAGGCCCCTGTGTTAAGTGGTTGTGGCTGAGGCCTTAGGTAGCTGGGCTAGAAAACCATGGGTGTCTTTCTGTGAAGGTTTGATCCTTGCCAGCTAGGCAAGGCTGCTGTGTGGTGTCTCCATGGCTGTACTTCCAGGCTCTGATCACAACAGTGCCATAGGAGCCAAGCCTAGACATATTCAGAGGCTAAGGCCAGGTCAATGTTTCAAACAGTGAATCTATGCTGCTGCAGCTCAGTAATGGAGATGCTCTATGCCAGGGTTTCTCAAACGTCCTTTCACTGCAACCTCCTTCTGCCAAAATAACTTAATACGTAGCCCTGGAAAGAGGGACCAAGCCCCTCCACTCGGGGCGGGGGGGTGCCAAAGACTGAGCTCCAGTGCGGGTAGGGCAAAGCCTGAGGGATTCAGCCCTGGGTTGGGGGGCTCAGACTTTTGGCTTCAGCCCCAGGCCCCAACAAATCTAATGCCAGCCCTGGTGACCCCGTTAAAACAGAGTCACGACCCACTTTGCAGTTCTGACCCACAGCTTGAGAACCACTGCTCCATGCTGAGGGGGGGAGAGTTTTCCTGTTGGTGTAGTCAATCCACTTCCCCAGGAGGTGGCAGTTCTGTCATGGGGAGAAGCTATATTGGTGGATGTGCATGTTGTGGTGTTTACCACATTTAAGAAGTTTAATCAACCCCCATTTTTAAAACCACCTGTGGTCTGGGAATGGCAAAGGAGCTCGATGAAGCAGGGTCTGTCCTTCAAAGTCCTGGAGATCATGATTCCATACTCCTATTGTAATGGGGGTATAGCTCAGTGGTAGAGTGTTTGATTGCAGATCAAGTGGTCCTTTGTTCAAACCCAGGTGCCCTCTTAAAGAAAAACATTTTCATTTCCATTCTCCATTATGTTCAGGAGCTCCACCATACGAGGATGCTTGAAATGAATGTGAACACTCAACATTCTGCTGTCCAAATGCATAAAAACCTAGCAAACCTGTCCATCAGCTGAAATCAGTTCCAATCCTCTAAGTGTTTAGTTTATGTTTTCATCAATTAAACAAAGGTATCATTCCCTGAAGCAGAGCACAAGTTTGAAATACAGGCAGCATAGAGCTAATATTCATAATGTCAACTAAAAAAATGATACACATCTAGAGATAGCATCATTATAATCAGCCAATCAGAACCTCTCCATAGACCCCTTACACGACCACTTCTCTGTAATATTGGCTGCAAATATAGAACAGTGGTCGCAACGGTGAGCTATACAGTTACAGATTATGTCAATAACGTCACAGGAGGTGACACGGCATCAGTGAGACTGATACTGGAATACCTCCAGTTTTGGTGTCCTCGTTTGAAAAAGATGTTGTGAAATTGGAGCTGGGGCAGCAAAGAGCCACCTAATGTTCTGAGGACTGGAAAAATACCTTCTAGGAGTTATTGAAAGAGCTCAACCTGTTTAGCTGATCAAAAGAAGTTTGAAAGGTGACTTCACTGAAGTGTTGAAGTGCCTTAATGGAGAGATAAGATTGGGTATTAAAGGGCTCTTGAATCAAGCAGAAAAAGGCCTAACAAGAGCCAATGGCTGGAAGGTGAAAAGAGACAAATTCATATCACAACTAAGGCACAAAAATTCAACAGCGAGGATGATTCACCACAGGAACAAGCTACCAAGGAAAATGGTGGATTCTCCATCTCCTGATGTCATTTCATGAAGACTAGGTGCTTTTCTGGAATGCGTTTGCCTCAAAAGTAGCTATGGTGTCCTACAGGAGGCCTATGATACGCAGGGGGTCAGATTAGATGCTCTAATGGTCTCTTCTGGCCATAAAGTCAACTAATTTCTGAAAAAGTGAGTGTAGCATTGGGAGCAGCGTCTGATGTTTCCCTGTCTAGCCGGCTTGCTGCCTAGAACGAACGCTCCTTGAGTGGGGTGATCCACAGGAGTAGCTCAAACCTCCAAAGTGCCTGGCCAGGGGCAGGACATTAGCCCAGCAAGGGAGGGGTGCGGCAGTGACATTACAAAGGCCTTTGGCAGGACCTCAGACTATTGGTCCAAGGTGGTGGGGAGGCGGTGACCTCACAGAGAGATGTTGACATCAGCCAGGCAGGACAGGGGCGAAGGGCCAGGGAAACCTCAGAGACCCCTGTGGCTTTGCTTCAGCAAGTCTCCTTCTCCAGGTCTCTCTTTGAGGACTGAGAGAGTATTCGGGTTCACGGACGTGAGCGCCAGGAGGAACCTCTTTCGAGTTTTCTCTTTCCCTTTCAGTGATTTTACTAGAAAACAGCCGTCCCTGTTTAGAAGGTAAGAGCCTCCTGGAGGTTTGAAACCTGTTCAGTCTGATCCATCTGGTGACAGTTGAATTCTAGGCATGGAAAACACGAGCTTAAGGAGGCAGAAATTTATTCTGCACCTGGGATTTTGTCCCTTAGAATCACTGGGGACATTGCGGGTTGCCCTTTTTGTTTCACCTTTTGTCCTTTCTCCTGTTCCCCTCTCAACACCAGGAGAGGGGTGTGTGTTGCGGGAGAGTGCTCAAAATGTGGGGCTGAACTAGTGCTCGGGCAGTGATCCCCACCAGTGACCTGGGCCATCCTTTGGGCTCTCTGGTGAGAACCCTCAGCCTCCCGTTCTCAGTCTGTACCCTGATTAGCTGAGCAGGGAGTTATTGACAGGGAGGAGACTCAGGTCCTTGTTGTTCTCTTTTAAGGCTAAGTAAATAAGTCAGAACCAGTTCTATGTTTGATTAATTTTGCTGCTTCTGGGCCCAAGCCGCCTACTCCTTGGGCACACTTGTTCCCCATTCACAGTGCCACCCCCCTCTCTATTCTCAGCAAGCTGCAGCATGAGGTTTCAGCTACTATACTCCCACCCCCAACCATTCCTGTTGATAGCAGCCAAGAGAATGCTGGGAAATTTGGTTATTTCCCTGCTCCAGGGCAGGCGCTATAGGCAGGAGCTAACCAAGGAACTACAGCTCCCAGGGCTCCTGTTGGTTCTCAGCTCCCAGGCTGGATCCCTGCCGGCTGCCGCCTGCAAATGGGCTGCTCCAGGCACCTACTTACTTTACTGGTGCCTAGAGCCACCCCCACCCTGTGCCCCTGCCCGGAGCCTGCATCTAGCACCCAAACTCCATTCTAGAGCCTGCACCTGACTCCATCCCAGAGCGCAACCTCTCAACTATCCTACACTCCAATCCCCTGCCCCAATCCAGGGCCTGCACCCCAGACCTCCTCCCCCCACTCAAACTCCCTTGCAGAGCCTTAGGCAAGTGTGGGGAAGAGTTCGGGGGGGGGGCAGGCTCTGAGTGGTTTGGGCACCACCAAAACTTCTACAAACCTGCTGCCACTGATACTTGGGGCGGGGTGAGGAGGCGAGCGACAAGTCGGTGGATGGAGGGGGGGCGCCATTTTCAGTATTTGGTACTGCAATGATCGACTGCTGTGTGCAGTAATATAGTGACCCCTGGGGGGTCCATACTCGGGGGGGGTGAGGAGGTCAGCTGCAGTCGGCGGATGGAGAGGGCAAATCTCTCAGATTCAAAATCTGGGACTGTGTCTGTTGGTCCTTTTTGCTGCTTTTCTCTGGGCTGGGGGTTGTCCCAGTGCTGCACAGAGGGGGTTCCCACAGGAAGGTGCTTGCTCCTAACCCCCGAGACCGTCAGTGTGTTGGCTCTTCTCTAGCCAGCCCACTTGCCATGTCTGATTGGCCTTGGTCGGGCTCCCAGCCCCTCTCCAAGGGGTGCAGCTGTCTGGAGGTGCTGCCTTCCACGCCTTCCTCAGTCCCACCTCATTCACTCCACAGGGCAACTGATTACAAAGTGGGGGGAAGATCTTATTCTACTTCTAGCAAAAAGACATTTTTCTATTACCTTAATTACACTACCTTAGGGGCCCCCTATAACATATTACCAAGGTTCAATACAAAGTCATAGGCAAGTTATACAAAAATGCATAATGCAGAGATTTATCTACAACTGCACTGAGTGACTGCTGTGTGCAGTAATATGGTGACCCCTGGGTCTTTGAATGAGGCTTTATACTGGGGGGCGGGCGTGTGGGTGGGGTGGGGGTGGGCATGTGGCTGGTGGGCACTGTGGTGTGCTGTGAGCCTGCTGGGGCTCATGGGGCTGGGTTGGGGGTTTCTGGCCGGGGAGGGAGGAGGTGAAAGGAGGCGAGTGGTGGGTGGGGGACTGACTAGGAGGAACGCAGCAGGCCAGCGGGGAGCTAGGGGTTGAAGAGGGGTGTGATGATGGGGACGAGCGGGGAGGGGGCAGGTCCTATTTTACTGCTGTGATCTGGTCACCCTACGGGTGCCATTTCTTCCCCCTCCCCCCAACCTTCCTTTTTGGCCCACACCTGTTTCAGTGGGGCGGCGCTGGGGAAGGAGGGTTTGTTTCTTTGGGGCGGGCAGTGCTGGGGACATTGTTTCCACAGGGCTGGGCAGCGCTGGGGAGGTGTTTCAAGGGGGCTGGGTGGCACAGTGGGGGGAGGCACTTTTATATTCTTGCTTTGAGTGCAAAAATAGCTAGTTACAGCTCTGGGACCCCATATTGCGCTAGGTGCTGTACAATCCCTGGCCAACACTGGGACACCCAGGGGGTTCCCCTCAATCTCCCTGAGCCTCTGCAGCCCAACTTCTTCTAACTCCATCTGGATCACACACACACACACCCCGGCAAAAAAACAAACCAAACTGGGCGGGGCAGCTCCTGGGGGCGGGGCTGTGGCACAGCACGGGGGCGGGGCAGCTCCTGGGGGGGGGGCGGTGGCACAGCCTGGGGGCGGGCAGCTCCTGGGGGCGGGGCTGTGGCGCAGAGCAGGGGCGGGGCCCTAGCACAGAGCAGGGGCAGGGCAGCTCCTGGGGGCGGGGCTCTGGCACAGCCGAGAGGCGGGGCAGCTCCTGGGGCGGGGCTCTGGCACAGCCTAGGTGGGGCAGCTCCTGGGGCGGCGCTCTGGCACAGCCTAGCGGTGGGGCAGCTCCTGGGGGCGGGGCTTTGGCAGAGATGGGGCTAGTTCCCACCTCAGAAAGTCCTTGGCCCGGTGAGTGTGGCAGCTGCAGCCTGGGTTGGGCTTGAAGGAGCCAGGAAGGGGCTGGAGCAGTGGCCAGAGGCTGCAGGCACCAGGGGCCAGAGGGATCCCAGGGTCAGCCCTGGGGGGGCAGAAGAGAGACTCCACACACAGGTCCCAGAAGCTGAGGGTCTCGCAGCCCCTGGGGATCTGCTCTTGGGTGGGGTCTGGACAGCGATGGAGCCCCTGCCTCATGCTGCCTCAGGTGTAGTGTGAGTAACTGCTGTGTGTAGGAATTTGCTACTTATGGTGCATTGAGCATGCTCAGTAAATCTGCTGAAGCCACTTCCCTTCACCCTGCCCTTTCTCAGAATCAGATTCTGCAGATTGCTATTTACAGGGTGTCATAAATGTATAGCTACGGGCAGTGATGAGCTGCCAAAATGCTAACAACCGGTTCCCTCCTCCTCACCCCATGAGGGTCATGCCCCGGGACTCCTGCCCCATCCAACCCCCGCCATGTTCCTTGACAGCCCCCACCCCAGGACCCATGCCCTATCCACCCCCTTCCCTGTCCCGACTGCCCCTTGCCACCCCATCCAACCCCTTCTCTGATTCGTGATGGCACCCAGGGACCCCAACCCCCACCAACCACCCCTTCTCTCTGTCCCCTGACTGTCCCTGGAATCCCTACCCTAACTGCCCCATTCAACCCCTTCTCCTTTCTGACTGCCTCCCCGCTTGCCCCATTCAATCCCCCTGTTCCCTGCCCTCTGACCGCTCTGACACTAATCCATTCCCCCCCACAACTCCCCTGCCCCCTATCCAACACACCCTCCCTGTTCCCTTACCATTCTACCTGGACCCGGGGCCAACCCCGGGGGCCGGGCAGGCAGGAGCTGCACCGCCCGGCTGGACCCGGACCCGGGGCCAGGCAGGCAGGAGCCGCCCCGCTGGACCCAGACCCGGGGCAGGGCAGGCAGGAGCCGACCCCGGCTGGACCCAACCCGGGCAGGCAGGAGCCGCGCCCCAGCTGGACCCGGACCCAGGCAGGCAGGAGCCAAGCCCCCACGGCTGGACCCGGACCGGGCAGGCAGGAGCCGCGCTCCCCGCTGGACCCGACCCGGCAGGCAGAAGCTGCGCCGCCCGGCTGGACCTGGGGCCGGGCAGGAGCCACTCCGCTGCCCGGCGAGGTCACAGCTGGACCCGGGAAGCAGGAGCCGCGCGCCCATCCCCAGGGTCCGGCCGCGACCTCGCCGTGCGGCGCAGCGCCTGGAGCCCTCCTCCCGCTGGCATCCCGCTCCCGCCCCAGCTCAAGCTCACCTGCAGGAAGCCGCTGCTTTCTTCTCAGCCCTCCCAGGCTTCCCGCGCGAACAGCTGATTCGCGGGAAGCCTGGGAGGGGAGGAGAAGCCAGAAGCTTCTGAAGAGGAGGCGGAGTGAGGTGAGCTGGGGCTGGGGAAGGGCAGGAGCTGCTACAGCTTTTCTTAAATTTAAAAGCCCTTTGGAACTAGTTGTCCCTCCGGGAACAACCGGTTCTAAAGGGGCTTCTGAATTTAACAACCGGTTCACGCGATCCGTGCGAACCGGCTGCAGCTCACCACTGGCTACGGGTAGCATAAAATACCCTGTAAAGGGTTAAAAAGCTCAGATAACCTGGTTGGCACATGACCCAAAGGACCAATAAGGGAAGAAAATACTTTCAAATCTGTGGGGGAAGGTTTCTGTTCTCGTGTTCCTTTGTTCTCTCTGGGTCAGCGAGGAACCAGGGCAGGGAAAATACATCTCCCTAAGCACATGGCATAGAAAAACCTTAGAGTTCTGTCCATAGGCAGGTCCTTGCATAGCTTGCTGAGTCACAAGGCGTATCTGCCTTTTCTCAGTGGGTCTATTGTATAGCTGATGGTCTGTAATGGGCCATCAAGCAGGCTAGGCAGAACTGACACCAACTTGTCTGGCTGGGGTGTTCCCTGGAAGCAGAGCACAAGTTTGAAATACAGGCAGCATAGAGCCAATATTCATAACATCAACTACAAAAATGATACACAGTTAGAGATAGCATAATTATAATCAGTCAGTCAGAACCGCTCCATAGACCCCTTACACAACAGCCTTTCTACAATATTGGCTGCGAATATAGAACAGTGGTCGCAACGGTGATCTATACAGTTACAGATTATGTCAATAATGCCATAGGAGGTGACACGGCATCAATGAAATTGGAGCTGGGGCAGCAAAGTGCCTCCAGTTATTCTTAGGGCTGGAGAAAATGCCTTCTAGTGAGCTATTGAAAGAGCTCAACCTATTTAGCTTATCAAAAGAAGATTGAAAGGTGACTTCATTGAAGTGCTGAAGTGCCTTAATGGAGAGAAAGGATTGGGTATTAAAGGGCTCTTTAATCGAGCAGAGAAAGGCACAACAAGACCCAATGGCTGGAAGGTGAAAAGAGACAAATTCATATTACAACAAAGGCACAAATATTCAACAGTGAGGATGATTCACCACAGCAACAAGTTACCAAGGAAAGTGATGGATTCTCCATCTCTTGATGTCATTTCATGAAGACCAGATGCCTTTCTGGAATGTGTTTGCCCCAAAAGTAGCTATGGTGTCCTACAGGAGGCCTGTGATATGCAGGGGGTCAGATTAGATGCTCTAATGGTCTCTTCTGGCCATAAAGTCGACTAATTTCTGAAAAACTGAGTGTAGCATTGGGAGCAGCGTCTGATGTTTCCCTGTCTAGCCGGCTTGCTGCCTAGAACGAACGCTCCTTGAGTGGGGTGATCCACAGGGAGTAGCTCAAACCTCCAAAATGCCTGGCCAGGGGTAGGACATTGGCACAGCAAGGAGGGGTGTGGCAGTGACATCACAAAGGCCTTTGGCAGGACCTCAGACTATTGGTCAAAGGTGGTGGGGCGGTGGTGACCTCACAGAGAGATGCTGACATCAGCCAGGCAGGACAGGGCGAGGGGCCAGGGAAACCTCAGAGACCCCTGTGGCTTTGCTTCAGCAAGTCTCCTTCTCCAGGTCTCTCTTTGAGGACTGAGAGAGTATTCGGGTTCACGGATGTGAGCGCCAGGAGGAACCTCTTTCGAGTTTTCTCCTTCCCTTTTAGTGATTTTACTAGAAAACAGCCGTCCCTGTTTAGAAGGTAAGAGCCTCCTGGAGGTGTAAAACCTGTTCAGTCTGAGCCATGTGGTGACAGTTGAATTCTAGGCATGGAAAACACAAGCTTAAGGAGGCAGAATTTTATTGCGCACCTGGGATTTTGTCCCTTAGAATCACTGGAGACATTGGGGTTTCTCCTTTTTGTTTCACCTTTTCCTCCATCCATCCCTCCCTCCTTTCTCTTCTTCTCTTGCTTATTTTGTTCTTTCTCCTGTTCCTCCCAACACCAGGAGGGATATGTGTGTGTGTGTGTGTGTGTGTGTTGGGGAGGGCTCTGCAGCTCCCACTGTGGGAGGTCCACCCAAAAATGTGGGGCTGAAATAGTGCTCAGGCAATCAGCCGGATTAACCTTCTGTGGGTCCTGGTACCAAACATATTTGTAGGCCGTATGTAGTCACTGTGGACTCCGAGTGTGGGCCTGGTGGGGCAGTGCCATTGGTGCCATAGCATACCCGCTACTGAACCTCAGAGACATTTTTCATTTTGATCACACACCTCTCCATGACTGTACGCATTGCCATACACAGCTCCCTCAGCCCCTGGGTTTTCTTATTGAGCTGTACACCCATGTGGGTTTACCAGTGTCCACAGTGAGCAGGACTTTCATAGTGATCAAGGAAACTCCCCACAGATTTATCTCCTTCCTCATTCAGACCTTCTCTAGCCATGTCTCCAGTACCCCCCATGTCACCAGTCACGGCACGTGGTCCTAGTCTCAGCTCACAGTTCTAAAGCCAGCAGATACCTGATCAGTTCTGACAGATCCCCCCCTCAGCCCCCATCCTGCCATGTGAGCCAGCCACCTGCAAACACCATCTCCCCAAAGTAAGGACTTAGCCCTTGGGAATCTGAAGCCACCAGCCTCTCTTCCTCTGCTCCCATCTACATGCTAGTCTGTTACCAGGTCACCACCACCTCTCCCCATACTTGTTTCCTTTCTACTTTGGAAATGCTCCCACCCAACTGGAAGCTTCCTCTGCCAGCCTGACCTGCTCCCTCCTTCCCTGCTCCCCTTGACATTCCTGTCCTACCGGTGACCTCTGTTCCTTGAGGTGAACTCCAGTGTCTTTAGCTGCTCTAGCTTAATGGCCCCAGTAGTCACAGAGCCACCTGCAGCTTCTCTGGCTACAGCCATGGGGCCAGTTCCCAGAGGCCAGCCTTAGCCAGCTGCAGCTACTAGCCGCAGGAGGGGTGGCAATGCCAGGGCTGAGCCTGCTTGAACCTTGCAACGGCGGCACTAGGGACTCTAAATCCTCAGCCCTGGCCCTAGGCAGCTGCAGACTCTGGAGTTAGGCACTTCCCTCCTCTAGGCCATGGCTTTAAATACCTGAGATTCCCATCACCCGCAGCAGAGGCCACCAATTCCACCCCCCTCAGACAGCACCTAGTCGTGCAGAAAGTGCAGCCTGAGTGATTTTGGAGGCTGGGGTGCCAGGAGATTCCTGTCCCTGAGCAGCAGCTCTGCAACAAGCTCACGTGCTTCCCAGTTAGGACATTAGCTGTTACTGACAAGGCTTGTCTGTGTTCTTTTTTTTATCTCATTGTGAGGTGTGAGAAGTATAAACTGTTTAATATGTTCAATTAGTTGGTTAATAAGATGTTTATGAGGTAAATCACTGGCTTTAAAATAAGATCCAATCTGGAGCATATGAACTATTGACCCCTGACTCCATCTCTGAGAGGACTTGTTTACCATCAGGGACAGGCTCAGACCAGTCCAAACCGGTTTTTCCCGCCAAAACCAGCCCTCAGCGTTCCATCTCCTCAGCACTTTTCCCGCCACAGAAGTGATATAAGGACGTGCTCAGCGCCTGCGCGGGCCCCCCCCCCCCCCAGCGACGGCCCCTCCACGGTCGGGTCTTCCCAGCGCTCCCGAGCCGGAGAGCGACGAGCCCCCTGGGTCCCGCCGTGAGACTGAGGAACAGGAGGCCTGTCACCCCCATTCCTGCCGTCCTGCATCCCTGGTGTCCAGCCTCCCACGGAGCCCCTGGGGAGTGAGAGACCCCGGGGGGGGGGGCACTGGGGCTGGGCAGGAAAGTGACTCTGCCCCGGGGAACTGGGAGAAGCCTCAGAGCTGCCTCAGCCCCAGTGGGATTTGGGGGACAGAGACTGGGGCCTGGTGGGGGGGTCCCCTGTGGTGTGGGGGGAGATGGGGGGGTGTCAGGCAGGGAGGGGAGAAGCTGGAGTTGTAGGGAGGGGAAGGTCAGTGGGACGCGGGGGGGTTGAACTGTCTCTGTGCAGCCAGGAAATTCCCGGGGGGGGGGGGTGTGGCGGGCGGGCGAAGGGGGGAGGTGTGTTAATTGGATCCTGTCCCTGTTTGTGCCACTTGCCTCTCGCCCCGATACAAATTCTCTCTAGTTCTGCCCCTTTTCTCGCTCAGTGTCTCACACGGGCTATAAAATCTGGGGCGATTTCCCCCCCATCCCCTCCAATGATCAGCTCTCCCGTCCCCCCCGATTTCCCCCGTTCTCCCCATGAGTCTCAAACGTCAGTTTAAAATCTTCTCTAGTGAGGGGCATTTTCCCACCCGTTTTATCTGCAGCGATTTGTCCTTGTGTAGGTGGGAAATTGTTGCCCTGAGTCATTCCCCAGCACGTGGCTGCCCCTGGGGTCGGGGTGGGATGGCTCAGTGGTTTGAGCACTGGCCTGCTAAACCCAGGACTGGGAGCTGACTCCTTGCGGGGGCCATTTGGGGATTTAGTTGGGGATTGGCCCTGCTTTGAGCAGGGGGTTGGACTAGACACCTCCTGAGGTCCCTTCCAACCCTGATCTTCTATGAGATGCCGGGTCTCTGCCAGGGCAGGGAAGGGAGGCGCACGTGTCCCCCATGGGGACTGCCCAGACCCCAGTTTCCCAATCCCAGTTGTTGCCCCCTAACTACCAGCACAGTTGCCCCCCCCCGTCAGTTGCCGGGCACCCGCCAGTCCCCACTGCCCCCTTCCTTTATCCAGGGACCATTCAGCTCCTGCCCTTTTAATCAGCTCCTCAAAGGGCTCCCTGCTGCCCATGGCAATGGTGGGGGTGGGGGGAACCATCACTTTGTGTTTATGTATTGGACAGTCGTATAAAATCCAGTCCAACAGTCCTCCTTTTCCACTAGTTCATTAACAGCAATATAAAGTCCCCTCAGATCTTGGTGTTTTTCTCTCATGTTATCAAATACGCAGTTTGTGACACATTTGCTTTGCAAATCTCAAAGATTCATATAAAATACCCTAAACATTTGTCCCACTGCTCTCTAGTTGTCTATTTCTAATTGAATATGCCCTGAGATTTTTCCCCTGTCTCTCTAATTATAAAATACTAAGAAAAGTTCAGATTTACACCTTTTCTCAGATTCTTGAACCTGGATATAAAATGTTTGCAAATGTTGCCCATTTCCTCTTTATTCATTTATCAAATATTGATGTGAAACACTCAGATTTTACCTCCTATCAACAACTGATATAAAATCCCTCTGATTTTCCACTTTCCTCTCTATAATTTGCAAAATGGATCCAAAATCTCTCAGATTGGGAACTCTTTCATTTCTGAACGTTGCTCTCAAAGCTCAGGTTTTGCCTCTTTCTGTGTCATTATCAAATGTCAGTTAAAAAACCTATCGGGTTTGGGGCTGTTCCCCGTGTTTCTAAATCCCAGCAACTTCTTCCTTCGAGGGAACCTGTTGCCCTGAGTTCTTCTCCATCCTGGATGTTGTAGGGGGTGAAATTGCCCAGAGATCATCTTTCCTGACTCCTTTGTGAATCATTTGGTCCCTCCTTTACCTCTGTTAAAATGTTTGCCAAAGAAAGAGACCAGCCAGATATTTAATACACATCAAAGCCAGAGGCCTCCCCCTGTTTGGGGGGTCAGTGGTTCCCAACCAGTTACAGAAGAGTTGGCTGGACCCTTTTCTTTTCTCCAGCTGGCATGGGATGATGAGGTCACTCTGAGTGCAGTGTGAGTTGAGAAGTATCCCAAACCCCATGGCAAATGGCCTCTGTGAGAGGTTGATTCCCACAGTGCTAAGATGCAGCCACCTCTGGGGTGGATCCAGGGTGGCCATTATTTGCTAGTGACAGGCATGAACATTTCTTACCTATTTTGTCCCTCCAGGCCTTCCATTCTCCTGTTCAAGAGACATCCCCCAGGGCTCCCTCTGCCTGTGTGACTGGCCAGCAGGGGGCGGTGGTCACTTTCTATCCACTTCTCAGGCACTGTGAGGTAACAGTGTTGCTGGGTGGGGTGGGGCTGTGGGGAGATAGCAGCTGAAGGGGATTGTGGTGGGGGGAGGCCTCTGGGTGGCTGGGCGGGGGTACCCTAGTGAGGTTGGTGGGTTCTGGAGATTTGGGGTTTCTGGGGGTGGGTGTGATGTGCCCAGCCCTGAGGCTGTGGGTCCTGGAGGTGGGTATCGCTGGGGCCTGGTGGCTGCAGAACAGCCGGGGTGGGCGTCTCTTGGGAGGCGGGACAGGGGTTAGAGGGAGCCTGGTGCTGTGCCAGGGCTCCGTCTGGGCTTCCCGGCTGGCTCCGGGGATCGCTGCCGTGCCCAGTGCGCAGAGTGTGTGTGGGAGAATCCCCGGCGCTAGGCCAGGGGGTGCCCCTGTAAAGCATCAGGGGATCCCGCAGGGGGGAGGAGGGGGTGCCAGGCAAAGGGCAGGGCAGATCCTGCTGGAGGGCGGGGGGGGGGGATCCTAGGCAGGCAGTGAGGGACTGAGTTCCCAGTGGGAGGGTCCCTTTGGGAGGTGTCTGGCTTTGGGGTCTCTTGGGGTGAGGGGGGGACACCCTTTGGGATTCTCAACCTGGCAGTGATGGTCTGGTGGGGGTTCTCTGGCCGGTGGGGCTCTGAGGGGTATCTGAGGTCCCTGGCTACAGACTCTGGGGGCTGGGTCCCAGGGAATATCTAGGGGGCGGGGGCTGACTGGCGCTCTGGGGGCTGCTCCCGACCTCGCTTCTTCTCCCTGATTAGCTTATGCCAGAATCCTGGCTCCAAGCACTGCCCGACGTTCCCTAGCCAGGCCCAGTCACTGTGATAACTTTCTAGCCACTTATCAGACACTGTGAGGTGAAATCACAGATTTTTGCTCTTCTCCCCTCTTGAAAACTGCAGGAACTTCCAGTTCCATTGTCCTAGATTGTCCAGTCCATTGTCCAGTCCTTGTCCTGGATCTGGGGGATGAGGGAGGTGGGAAGGGGGTCAGCACTGCCGCACAATGGTCTCTTCCACAGCGTTCTGGACTCATTCTTTCTGAACTCTGGTTTCATTGAGACCATTGTTAATCCAGAGTCACTGTATGGAAAGACAAGGAGTGACTCCGGATGGACAGTGGGGCAAATGAGATCAGCAATTCTCCCTGTGAGGAGGGGCTCTCATTAGCTGCTCTCCCCAGAGAGCTAAAGGAGGGAAGCTGCTCAAACGCTCTGTCCCTCTCTGCTCAGGATATTGGGGTCCAGCTTCCTGGGTCAGATGCTGCAGCCTCCATTGTGATCTGGGAAATCAGGCTCAGCAGCTGCTGCTCCACCAGCGGGGTTCTGTGCTGGGAAGTGACCTTAATTAAAGCTGCTTCTCTGCCTGGCCCAGGGGATGACTTTCTCCAGCTGGTCCTAGCCCCCTAGGGCAGCCCTGGGCCCTGTTAATACTAAATTCTGAGCCAGAGTCTCCAGGGAACTGAAAGACCTCAGGGAAAGTCCTGGGGACTGGCAAGAAAGTGACTCTGCACAAACAGCCCCTCCTCATTTCTCCTCCCCGTAGCAATTGCCAGGAGAAAATCCAGCCCTGGGAGAGCAAAGCCCGCAGGAATGGGACTGTCCCAGCCAGAGGGGCAGGGAGAGAGGACGGGAAGGAGAGACTGAAAGGGGCAGTGGTAGAAATGAGTGGGGAGAGATTTCCAGCTCTCTAGTCCACCCAGACACATGTATTGCTGCATCTCTGGACAGAACCACTTTCCAGTGGACAAAACAAGGATCAGACAGAGGAAAAGCCAGTTCCTGACTCCATATTCCCCCTGCTGGGGTTTGACTGCCGTGGGGTCAGTGTCCGAGGGATCCCCCACAGTGACTCCTTTGGTTTCTAGCCTTGTGTTCAGAGACTTTGTTAGGGGGTGAGGGGTGGGAGAAGGGAGGTTAAAAATGTGTCTGTGGGGCTTAGCCTGGCAGGAGGGGCCAGATCTACATTGTAATAAACAGATTGAGCATTTCCCAGCATGGCGGGATCTAGGGTGTCTGCAGGGAAAGGGCCTGGGGGAATTCTGATGTGAAATTAACTAAAACTGGTTCTGAAACGCCCACAACTGCCCTTCTCCCCCAGACAGGCTGCAGAATGACGTCCATGTTTTGCTCCAGCTCATCCCAGCCTGGCGTGGGACAGGGAAGAGAAATGGCTGCAGTGGAGCCAACTCAGGTAAGGATTATCGGGAGGTTGCTGGTGGGTTCCTGCTGGAGGAGAGGGAAAGCAAATACACCGGAGATGGGAAGGTTTGCACAGTCTGGTTTGGAGGCTGGAGCGGGGCAGGAAATGCACAGAGTGGGGAAAGCAGGAGGCCAGGGTGTGGCAAACCCGCTGGGAGTTATTTAATAAGTGGCCTAGATTCTAGGAACAGACCCAGGAGGTTGGGAGGTGGAAATGCCCTAATTTATGAAGAAAGAAAATAGCCCACCTACATGGGGCTGGTAAAACTCAGCCTGAGCTCACTAACCAGTCTGAGCTCACTAACCAGCTGCTGCTGTGAGATATGAAGGGGGCACCCATGAGTCAGGCTTATTGGAGCTGCCTCTCCCTTCATATCCCGCTCCTCACATGAGGAGGCTATTGGGCTTCCTACCAGGGAGCTCTCCCTGGACCCTGCTAGGGGCTCCATCTCCTGTATCAGTCGATGGCTGGTAGGTGTGTGATGGATCTGCTGGGAGAGACAAGGGGCTCTCGCTTCGTCCCCTCACCCTGGTATTTGCTGGATACACTGAGTGGGGTCAGGCTGGGACTCTGTTGACTGCGATCCACCCAGAGCTTCCATTTGATTCGCTCCTCTCTGCCACAAATAGTGGGGTTGTGAGTGGGGCATCAGGTGCTAAGTGTTGGACTCTTGCTCTTTCAGGGGCCGGTGACCTTCGAGGAGGTGGCTGTTCATTTCACCAAGGAAGAGTACATTCTGCTGGACCCCACTCAGAGAGCCCTCTACTGGGATGTCATGCAGGAGAACTATGAGACTGTGACCTCGCTGGGTAAGGGTTCCTGTCCCCTCCGTTCTTGGAAGGGGAAATGAAGAGTTAAGGTTCACGCCAGCCCCACAATGCCACCTCTACCCTGTCCTGTTTCAGCATCACCCGAATATGCCAGTGACACACACACACCAGAGACCCTCCTGCTGCAGAACACTTTGGGAACAGAGCACAGGAGCCGTATCACACAATGTCAAATAGCTCCTCTTTACTCAAGTAAAACTGGGGGTTAGGTTCAGCGTAATGAACAGAAGCTTCCTACCCCCGGCCTTCTCTCAAACCCTGAGCCTTCTCTACCCAAACCAGAAAGTGCTTGGGATGTAACAAGCAGGCGGCTGGAGTCAGAGCTGCTGGTCCAGGGTTACTTTTCACACAGACACTTGGTGCGTCCTTGAATGCTGGCTGAGGGTATCCAGACAGGGGATCTCCAGCAGCAGAACACTGAATCTCACCCAGGATTACAGATGACACAACTCACTGATCTTGATTGCATCCCAGCATGTGAAAATGGCCTAGGTTGGTAGTGACATTTCTTGAGACATGCAGAGTCTTGCTCCCATATCACCAGGTGTAATAACAATAACTGGAAAGGCCAAATATGGAAAACTGATTGTTCAGCTTGCTTTTGACCTGCATCATATTTTGCAATATATTCCAAGTAAGGAAATTAACGTGCAACGTATGTGTCGTTGTTTGGGGTTTTAAGCTTTAAAAGGCTTGTGTGATTTTTAGCTCAGGGGGTCAGTATTCCAATAGCTGTTGTCCCCTGTGCACTTTTAACCAAGAAAAGAGCCTCAGGCTGAGCTGATTCAAAATCAATCATGTGGTTGTTTTCCACAACAGCTTCAAGAGGTCCCTGTGATGGAATGTAAATGTCTTCTTCACACCTTCCCCCTGCAGGAGAATGGCTGTTTGACCAGCTGTTTGCCTTGCTGTCTCTGAGGAACTGCTCTGTGGGTGTTCCCCAGAATTGTAACTTTTTCAGTAATATCATACAGTAAAATCTCATAACTTTACATACAGTGTTACTACACATTTTAACAGGAGGATAATATTCAGTAGGTTATGCGTTTTCAAATGATACCTCACAAGCCATACTGCGTACAAAATTGATCATAATTTTCTAGAAGAGTGAACACAGGGGTATAGACTGACACAGTGTCTGTGTCTGTGTTCCCAGCAGATATGTGGGTATTTCAATCCCTCATAAGCATAGTGTTCAGCATCTTCAAGGACCTGGGGTACTGGTCCTGGGAATTCACTGGTTTACCAAGTGTGACACTGTATGGAATTGTGAGACACTTTGATATTAATAATAAAATAATAATATAATCTGATAAAATTGCAATGAATCGTGCTAGATATGCCATGTAAGGTGTCAGTGAAAATGTTATGATTTGCCAAGTATGATAATATTGTTTCTATGTTTGTATCACCTTTGTATTGTGAGTTATAGATATGTAGGGTATATCTATAACTATATCTATACCGAATGGCTGGGCAGCAGTTCTGCAGAAAAGGACCTAGGGGTTACGGTGGACGAAAAGCTGAATATGAGTCAACAGAGTGCCCTTGTTGCCAAGAAGGCTAATGGCATTTTGGATTGTATAAGTAGGGGCATTTCCAGCAGATCGAGGGACGTGATCATTCCCCTTTACTCAGCACTGGTGAGGCCTCATTTGTAGTACTGTGTCCAGTTTTGGGCCCCACACTACAAGAAGGATGTGGATAAATTGGAGAGAGTCCAGCGGGGGGCAACAAAAATGATTAGGGGGCTGGAGCACATGACTTATGAGGAGAGGCTGAGGGAACTGGGATTGTTTAGTCTGCAGAAGAGAAGAATGAGGGGGGATTTGATAGCTGCTTTCAACTACCTGAAAGGGGGTTCCAAAGAGGATGGATCTAGACTGTTCTCAGTGGTAGAAGATGACAGAACAAGGAGTAATGGTCTCAAGTTGCAGAGGGGGAGGTTTAGGTTGGACATTAGGAAAAACTTTTTCACTAGTAGAGTGGTGAGGAACTGGAATGGGTTACCTAGGGAGGTGGTGGAATCTCCTTCCTTAGAGGTTTTAAGGTCAGGCTTGACAAAGCCCTGGCTGGGATGATTTAGTTGGGTTTGGTCCTGCTTTGAGCAGGGGGTTGGACTAGATGACCTCCTGAGGTCCCTTCCAACCCTGAGATTCTATGATTCTGTATTTCCAGACTTGTGCAGTGTTTCTGGGTGACACCCCCAGACATATTGACATCAACACTGCCTAGCCTGTTTGATGGCCCATTGAGGGTCATCAGCTGTACAATGAGCCCATGGAAAGGACCAAGGATACACCTATTGAGTCAGCAAGACATGTCAGGGTATGCCTGTCTACTGAGAACTCCAAGGCTTTTCCATGCCACATGCTGTGAATCTTGTGTTTGGGACACAGGAAGTACAAGCCACATGGCAAAAGGAATATAAAGGGCAGCTGCATCATCTCCATTTTATCTGCAATCCCCCTTCCTACCTCTCTACAAACTGAACTCTGGAACAAAGGACTGAATGACCCATCCAATCTGTGGATGTGTTCCAGATGGACTTTCAAGCCAGCAACTCACCAATACTGCTAAGAATGGGGGGAGGGATAGCTCAGTGGTTTGCTAAACCCAGGGTTGTGAGTTCAATCCTTGAGGAAGCCACTTAGGGATCTGGGGCAAAAATTGGTCTTGCTAGTGAAGGCAGAGGGCTGGACTCAATGACCTTTCAAGGTCCTTTCCAGTTCTAGGAGATTGGTATATCTCCAATTATTACCTAACCTGATATATCAATTTTGGAATGTATCTGACTGCTTTCCCATTTAACGTCTTTCTTTCTTTCGTTTAAACCTTTAGTTTAGATGCTAAAGGATTGGCTGGAAGGATGGAATTTCGGGTAATATCCAAACTTATACTGACCTGGTGATGTGGCTGACCCTTTGGGGTCAGAGGAACACTTTGTTTATGTGAGCAGAGTTTTTAAATAACCTCTCACTGTACTGGACCTCGCTGCTGATTAGGAGCCAGAGAACTGGGATGGAATAAAGGGGGCCGTGTGATTTCTTTTTTCAGCTTCTCGATAACCCATGTGGGGGATCAGAAGCACAGCTGGTGACTGGTCGGTGAGTTTAACTTCAGTGTTAACCAGCAGTTTTGGGAGCATCTGCTCTCCCTTTTTCAGCCTGCCCTAACTTTGGCATTTTCAGTGAGAACTGCCCCTGGCCCACCAGGTCACACTAAGCACTGAAGTTAAATTAATAGAATGTTTTTTTATGACCAAGTCTTATGAAATCAACTGAATTCCTTCGTTTTCTTTCATCTGAGCAGGTTTTCTAGTTTTCCAGCATGATGTGATCTCCCAGCTGGAACAAGGGGAAGAGCCATGCGTCCCAGACCTCCAGGGTTCAGAGGAAAGAGAGATCCTGAGATCTCCCTGCACAGGTGAGGAAACATTAAACCACCTCAGAATCTGTAAGTGCCTGAAGGAAACATCTGGGATGCCCAACAAAGCCCTTGGGAGGTCTCTCAGTTCATTATTGTCCCTAGCAGGGGTTATATCCTCAGGGTAAATATAGTTCTTCTTCGAGTGCTTGCTCATATCCATTCCAGTAAGTGTGCACGCGCTGCGTGCACGCTCGTCGGAAGATTTTTAGCCTAGCAACACTCGGTGGGTCGGCTGGGCGCCCCCTGGAGTGGCGCCGCTATAGCACTGGATATATACCCCTGCCGACCCATCCGCCCCTCAGTTCCTTCTTACCGCCCGTGACGGTCGTTGGCACTGTGGAGAGCGGCTTTGCTGACCTCCACATCCCTAGCTTCTTGGAGTTATTTACTCTTTATCGTGTATATAGTTCAAGTTCTTGTAGTTATAGTTAGTTTTAGTACATTTTTTCATAGTTAGTGTATATAGTTAAGCGGGGGATTGGGGGAGTAGCCCCCTCTCCTCCAACCCAGTGCAGGCTCATGCCCAAGGCACCGGGATTTAAACCCTGCTCGGCATGCGAGAAGCCGATGCTGGTGGGGGATCCTCATGACTCCTGCCTAAAGTGTTTAGGAGAATCCCACCTGACAGACAAGTGCCGAATTTGCAAGTCGTTCAAGCCAAGAACGAAGAAGGAGCGGGACTTCCGACTAAAGGAGCTCCTTATGGAATCGGCCCTTAGTCCCACGGTGCCGGCACCGACCGCCCAACAGACTGCATCGGTGAGGAGCGCACCTTCAGCACCAGATCGTTCCGGTACCGAGAAGGACTCCTGGCACCAACATCTGCCAGCACCGGCTCCCCAGAACCGCTCCCTTTCCCCGACGGGCAAACGACATACTGCTCCGACCCCATCCTTGCAGAAGGAGCAAGCATCAAAGTCCATCCGTTGGTGTCACGGAGTGTCGGGGAGTCCGGCCCTGCACCCCTCTTCCTGGGACCCACAGTGACTCTCAGCCAGCCAGTAAAACAGAAGGTTTATTGGACAACAGGAACACCGGATACAGCAGAGCTCGTGTTCAGAGCCAGGACCCCTCACTCTGGCCTCTTTGGGGGTTCAGGGTGTCTGGATTCCAGCACAGGTTCCCCTGAAAACCCACCACTCCGGTCCCAAAATCGAAGACTGACCCCACCCCTCTCCACTCAGCTCCTTTTCTTTTGTCCAGCTCCTGGGCCGAGGTGTCACCTCCCCTCCCCCAGGCCTAGCTCATGTTACAGTCTGCATACCTGCCTCTCACCTAAAATCCTCCCTGCTCTCCCATCCTCCCTGCTTTCCCATCCCCCACACAGACAGCCCCTACTCCACCACAGTTGGACCCCAGTAATGGCTGCGGCACCGTCAACACCGGCACCGCAGTTGGCAGCTCCTCCTAGCGCGGCACCGTTTATTCTGGTACCGCAAGGGCCATTGAGTCCGGTGCCACATAGCTCCCCGGCTCACGCTGTAGTCGAGCTCGCTCTCCCTTCTACGCCGGAGACCTTCTCAATGGCAAGAGAGCTCATTGCGCTGACGGAGTCGATGCAGCCTCAACCCCCGGCACCGCCGGTGCGGGTTATCCAATCCATCGGCAAGCCGGCCCTCATAAGGCCTCCTTCCTCTGGTCCACCGGAGAGACGTCTTTTCAGATCTCAGTCTCGGAGATGTTGCCGCTCCTACCGTTCCCGATCCCGGTACCGCTCGCAGTCCCGGCACCGCTCTCCATCACGGTACCGGTCATACTCGCGGAGACATTCAAGATCTCGATCACCGGACAGATACTCCCGGTACCGATCCGGCTCTCGGTACCGATCAGACCAGATGGCGCGGCAGGAGCAATCGGCGGAGACAGTCTGGCCCTCAGGGAAACCAAAGTCAAGCGCCCCCTAAACCACTTACGGGACCAAAACAAAACTTTTGATGGGACGTCCGAGGATGGCCCACCAGTTTCCCTGCTGGATCCTTCTCCCTCCTTCTTCAACCGCCTCTCCCATTTCCTCCCTGCATGGTCCCAGTTCACCTCCGACCGTTGGGTCCTTCGCACGGTGGAAACAGGATACCACCTCCAATTTGTTTCTCCACCCCCATCCCACCCTCCCCACCCATCCCTCTTCAGGGACCCCTCTCACGAGCAATTCCTCTTACAAGAGGTCCATGCCCTCCTAATGCTGGGAGCCATAGAGGAGGTGCCAGAGGATACGAGGGGCAAGTGGTTCTATTCCCGCTACTTTTTAATCCCCAAGGCAAAGGGTGGTCTACGACCGATCCTCGACATGCGAGAACTCAACAAATTCATGATAAAGCTCAAGTTCCGCATGGTATCCCTGAGGACCATCATCCCATCCCTGGATCTGGGAGACTGGTATGCCACTCTCGATATGAAGGACACGTATTTCCATATTGCCATTTACCCGCTGCACAGACGGTTTCTCTGTTTTGTGGTCAACCAACAGCACTTCCAGTTCACGGTGCTTCCCTTCGGTCTTTCTACGGCCCCGAGCGTCTTCACCAAATGTATGGCCATTGTAGCTGCCTCCCTCCGCCGTCGTCGGATACACGTCTACCCGTACCGCGACGATTGGCTCATTCGAGGGACTTCCCAGGCGCAAGTATCACAGCACCTGTGTGTCGTCAAAGACCTCTTTGGGGGGCTCGGCCTCATGATCAATGTAGAAAAGTCTACCCTGACTCCAACGCAGAGAATAGACTTTATTGGAGCAGTTCTGGACTCCAATCTGGCCAGGGCCTGCCTTCCTCTGCCACGTTTTCAGTCAATGTCTTCGATCATTCGCAGTTTTCAATCCGTCCCGACAACGTCGGTGCACACCCGCCTCGGTCTATGCGGTCACATGGCGTCCTGCACCTTTGTGACCAAGTACGTGAGACTGCGACTTCGGTGCTTCCAAACCTGGCTTGCTTCTCTATACCGTCCACACAGAGACAATATAGATTTGGTGATCACTATCCCCAGGACGGTTCTCGACTCCTCACTTGGTGGCTGGACCTCACTGTAGTTTGCGCAGGGATGCCGTTCCACCCTCCTCAACCCTCGGTGGCACTAACCACAGACCCATCATCTCTGGGTTGGGGTGCCCACCTCGGGAACCTTCACACTCAAGGCCTCTGGTTGCCCCAGGAGCTGACCCTGCATATCAATGTGCAGGAGCTGAGGGCAGTCCGTCTAGCATGCCAGGTGTTTCGGGTCCATCTCCAAGGCCACTGTGTATCTGTGTTCACAGACAACACGACGACCATGTATTACATAAACAAGCAGGGCGGGCGTGCTACTCCTACTTCGCCAAGAAGCCACTCACCTGTGGAACTTTTGCATAGCCCACTCAATCGATTTGGTAGCGTCTTTTCTCCCAGGAGTCCAGAACACTCTGGCAGATCGCCTCTGCAGATCCTTCCTGTCTCACGAATGGTCGATCCGTCCTGACATCATCCATTCTGTTTTCCGGAGGTGGGGCTTTACCTGCATAGACCTCTTTGCCTCCCGAGAGAACAGGAAATGCCAGGTGTTCTGCTCCTACCAAGGACGCTCCCCAGGCTCCCTCTCAGACGCATTCCTCCTCCCGTGGACAAGGCACCTATTTTATGCCTTTCCGCCGTTTCCCCTTGTTCACAGAGTCCTTCTCAAGCTCCGCAGGGACAGAGCCAACCTGATCCTCATTGCTCCAGCATAGCCGAGGCAGCACTGGTACACCCTGTTGTTCGACCTCTCAGTGGCGGATCCGATTCCCCTGCCACTGTGGCCGGACCTCATAACACAGGACTTCGGCAGGCTTCACCACCCAGACCTGCAGTCCCTTCATCTCACTGCATGGCTCCTGCGTGGTGGAACCAATCCGAGCTCTGCTGCTCTGCTTCGGTACAACAGGTCCTCTTGGGAAGTAGGAAGTCTTCCACCAGGACGACTTATCTCGCCAAGTCGAAGCGTTTCTCGCACTGGTGTGATCAGAGTAACTTGGTCCCAGGACAGGTTTCCATCCCTACTATCCTGGATTGTCTCTGGTCTCTCAAAGAGCAGGGCCTGGCGGTCTCTTCTATAAAGGTTAATCTGGCAGCTATTTCCGCCTTCCACCCAGGTGAAAGTGACTGTTCAATTTTCTCTCACCCCATGGTTTCCAGGTTCCTTAAGGGACTGGAACGGTTGTACCCCCAAGTCCATCACCCAGCCCCCACCTGTGATCTAAACCTGGTGTTGACCAAGCTTATGGGGGCCCCCTTCAAGCCTATGGCCACATGTTCCCTGCTGTACCTTTCCTGGAAGAAAGGTCGCTATCACCTCGGTGCTATCACCTCAGCGAGGCGAGTCTCGGAGCTTCGTGCCTTGACGGCTGATCCCCCTTATACGTCTTCCATAAGGACAAGGTACACCTGCGGCCACACCCCTCTTTACTCCCTAAGGTGGTGTCTGCTTTTCATGTCAATCAAGACATTTTCCTCCCAGTTTTTTCCCCAAAGCCGCACTCATCGCGCAGGGAATAACAACTACATACTTTGGATGTCCATAGGGCTCTCGCCTTTAATATAGAGAGAACAAAACCCTTCCGGCGATCACCTCACCTCTATGTAGCGGTGGCAGACCGCATGAAGGGCATGCCAGTCTCTTCCCAACGGATCTCATCTTGGGTAACATCCTGCATCAGAACGTGCTACAAACTGGCTCACGTTCCCGCTATCCATCTCACTGCCCATTCTACACGGGCGCAGGCCTCTTCTGCCGCCTTCCTGGCTCATGTCCCCATCCAGGAAATACGTAGGGCGGCTACCTGGTCATCGATTCACACCTTTGCCTCACACTACGCATTGCTCCAACAATCCAGCGACAATGCAGCCTTTGGCTCAGCAGTTTTGCATTCTGCGACGTCTCACTCTGACCCCACCGCCTAGGTAAGGCTTGGGAATCACCTAACTGGAATGGATATGAGCAATCGCTCGAAGAAGAAAAGACGGTTAATCACCGTTGTAACTGTTGTTCTTCGAGATGTGTTGCTCATATCCATTCCGCACCCGCCCTCCATCCCCACTGTCGGAGTAGCCGGCAGGAAGTAACTGAGGAGCGGACGGGTCGGCAGGGGTATATATCCGGCACTATAGCGGGGCCACTCCAGGGGGCACCCAGCCGACCCACCGAGTGTTGCTAGGGTAAAAATCTTCTGACGAACGTGCACGCGGCACGCGCACACCTAACTGGAATGGATATGAGCAACACATCTCGAAGAACAACAGTTACAACGGTGAGTAACCGTCCTTTTTTGGGAGCAGGAAGAACTGGGCTCGCAGGCGCAGGGAGCTCTACTGGAGTGAGGGCTAATGGACAGGCACAGGGAAAGGAAACTAAAGCGTTTTCTACAGCAGCATGGCTCAAGGGCATTCGCCAGTATGGACTATATTGTCTTCTTCGCTTCCCTGTGCTAATCTAAGGACTTTCCAATGCTGCGTTTCAGTTGACTAATAAACCCTGCTATGTTTTAAAGTCTGCCCAGTGTCACAGCAAAAACTTGCTCTGTGCATTGACTGAGGAACCGTCACTGAACAGAATTCAGTTCTTAGACTGACGTAGATGCTTTCGTTCCCCACCCAGACGCACCGACACCTTGCAAACTCTGCAGGGTCTCGATCCAAGATCCGCAGGAAAACCCCACCCCAGGCCACATCCGTTGACCAGAGCAAGCACTGCCCTGAAACTCCCCCTTTGGTTCAGCTTTCATCTCCTCCACTTCGGGTTCTGGGTCCCTCATCTGCCACTGCGGCACTTGCCACCTCGCTGACAGCACATTCCTATGCCACGTGACCAAGCTCACCGCCAAGTTAAGGACTCGGAAGCATTTTAATAGCGGTTTTGGACCGTCAGTATTGCAGCAGCATCCACAAGAATTTTCAAACTGAACAGGAGTGTCGTTCAGCTGGACCTGCTGGCAGAGCTCACAGGTTGAAGTAGGATTGTTGAAGCCAGAGGCTCAGTTTCAGGTGTTGAAGCTACATGGCCTGTCCTTGTGGAAGAGTGGGACCCTTGGGGTCTAGTGCACTCAAGGGGCACCTCCCAAGGACGGTTTAAAAGCCAGGGCATTGCAGAGATCCTATGGATCCATGACAGTGCCAGAGGTTCAGCCTTTGGGGAAAAGATATCAAACAAGAAAAGGATCTAAATGCATATTTACCATTGCTTCCTGTCAGTCCTCAGGGAATCCTGATCAGTTCCAGTGTGTATTAAAACCGTCCTCTAAGGCTCACCTCTTGGTTATCAGGTCATGTCAGTTTTGTTACAGGGCTTTCCCTTCACCCTCCCACTTCCCTGGTTCTTGTCACGCAGACAGGAAGCAGTAACAGACCAGAAGTCCGAAGCGCAGACAATGCCATGTTTATTGGGGTTAATTTCCAAGCAATCATATTCCGAAGCCCTTCACACCAGTCGGGCTTATCTCTTAGTCTGTTCCCCAGTGCTCTGTTCCCAGCTTTGATGGTGCAAAGCATTTACCCCGTGTCCCCCTTACCCGCTCTGACACCACAGAGAGTGTTTACCCTGTGTCCCCATTACCAGTTCTGACACCGCAGAGCATTTACCCCGTGTCCCCCTTACCCGCTCTGACACCGTAGAGCATTTTCCCCGTGTCCCCATTACCAGTTCTGACACCGCAGAGCCTTGCCTGTGTCCCTGTTCCTGTTCACCCTCCTGTTTGACTCAGTTTATATAGTAATACGCTCAGCTACACCTTTGCTTAACCAATCATTGTACTGAAATGTAACTAACCAATCCTAACACACTGAAACATAATTCTCTAACCAATTGTATCCCACTACCCTAATTAACTTACATCTAGCAAAATTAATTATACAGCAGATAGAAACAATTAGAGAATCAGACTGATTAACAATGTAAAAGTGGTGGCCATAAAGATAGAATAATACGGAAATGAGGGTTTCACAACCACAAGCATAAGTAAGTGATTTCTTGCCAGACAGGCTGCTGTCAAACTAAGTTTTCTTTAACCATCTTAAGATCTGTTTCTTTATCTGGTGGTGATGGGTGCTGTCCAAACAGGATCATCTTCCTAACAGCCCAATAGCACCTTATTTCAGTGTGACTGGTTTGGGATGTGAGGATGTGACCCTGCGCTTCCCAGCTTATGGCTGCCCCTGCTGCTTAGCCAAAGGCCTTAGCCTAAGAACAAGGCCTCAGATGGTCACAGTAAGAGAAGGCCCTTACAAATACAGACAGTGATTTTGATTCTTTGTTTTCATACTCCTGTAAGTAGCTAAGAGATAAAAATACACCTAAGTTCTTAAACTATAGGCTTTACAGGCAGGCCTGAATATCTCTATTCTAACAGTGGGGTCTACCCCTCCCCCCATTCTGTGTCTGTCTTGTCTATTCAGATTGTAAATTCTTCAGGGCATGGGCCATCTACTGTTCTCTGTTTGTACTTTGCCTAACACAATGGGGACCCACTGTTAGTTGGTCCTTAGGCACTAAGGTAATGAATATGATTTATTATAATAACTCTCCTGCCACTTTGAGCCAAGGAAGCTGGCCTTGGGATGTTACTTCTTTAAAATAGTCCATGTTAAAACCATGGACTATTCTTTGTGACAAGTATCCCACAAATTCCACTGACCTCCCTCGTTTTCTTTGCCTGCAGTAGGGTTTCCAAATTCCAAACCTGATGTGATCTCCCAGCTGGAACGAGGGGAAGAGCCGTGGGTCCCAGACCTCCAGGGCTCTGAGAAAGAAGTGCTTCCAAGAGCTGCCTTCACAGGTGAGGACTTGGTTAAACCAACTCAACAACTGTGTGGGAATGCAGGAAACATTTGGGATGCCCTACAAAGACCCTGTGAGCTCTCCAAGTTCAGGATTGTTCCCTGCAGATGTGGAATCATTATGGCAGATGTCACTCATGGCTTCCCTCCTATTCTGACTGACAACTAGCAGCAGATCCCTCCCCGATCTCGCTTTCCCCCAAGTGTTCTCGTGAGATGCAGACCAAAACTGATCCCTTCCTCTCTCCTCTGTGGAAGGGTTTGGGGAAAATCAGCACCTGATAGGTTTGATCTCTCCCACACATATTTTGGATTGTTCATCCCTTTTACAATTCCTCTCTCTGAGATTTTCTTTCTTTCCGGCACAGGGAGTGACCAGTGTCTGGATTCTCTCTGTCTCCCATCAGGTGTTGGGATGGTGAGTGAGAATGAGGAGGAGAAACCCCATCAGGAAGATGCTGAGCAAGGAGAACCACATGGAACTTTATCAGGAAGATCCAAAGGGAATGTTTCCGGGAGTTGTGCAGTCCCAGAAAAAACAAAAGCCTGTGAGACCCAGCAGAGGCCAGAGGAAAACTTTAGTAGCCACTCAGACCTTATAACAAGCGACAGAATCAACTTTGAAGAGAGACGCTACATGTGCCATGAGTGCGGGAAAAGCTTCAAGCAGAGCTCACACCTTAGCACACATCAGAGAATCCACACAGGGGAGACGCCCTACATGTGCTCTGAGTGCGGGAGAAGCTTCAATCGGAGCTCAAACCTTATCACACATCAGAGAATCCACACAGGGGAGACGCCCTACATGTGCTCTGAGTGCGGGAAAAGCTTCAATCGGAGCTCAACCCTTATCAGACATCAGAAAATTCACACGAGAGAGAACTGTAATAAATCCCTTGACTAGGGCTGGGCAACATTTAAAAAAAATCACATTTCCTAATTCCCACATAGTGATTTTTGCACCATCTTCACCGTGGTCTCTCAGCTCCCCCAGATCAGTTACCTGCTTCTGCCTTTTGCAGCTCACCCTTCTTTGGGGTCAGTCCTGTGATCTTTTCTATCAACTCCTTTCCTTTTGGGCCAGGAATGTTCATCAGCTCCTGGAGGTTTGATCCCAACAAGCTACACTGAGGCAAAAAGTATCTGTGCCTTCCATCCACTAGGGCTGTACATGGCGTTGTCTGCTCAAGTTAGTGATCTTGATGTAAAAAGACAATTATAGTTGTAGAACAGATGCCCAGGTGCAGGGGTTGGCATTAGCTTTCCCCTTCAACTGACCTAAATTCCATCACTTTTCCTAGTCTAAACAAACCCTGAGCATCACGGTTATACTGTTCCCCCATTTCAAAGCCATTGTTAGTCATCGAGTTCCCCTTTTGGAAATAAATTGTTTCATTCCCAGTTGCTCTGATGTTGTTTCAAGTTGTGCTGGGGAGCAGATATTTTTGCTACCATTTTTCTCACTTAAAATATATTGAACTATAACAAAGAGCAGGAACAGGGCAGGGATAGGAAAAATTGTCATTTCACCCTCTGTAAAAACGGTAAATCAGAGGGATTCCCAACGAGAGGCGTACAGCTTTCTGCACCGGGACTACAGCCCCGTGGTGCCAGTGTAGACACCCTGGTCGATTACAGTGCTGTGATTGGCCTCCGGGAGGTGTCCCACAATCCCTGTTCTCGCCTCTCTGGTCTTTGGTTTGAACTCTACTGCACTCCCTCAGGTGACGAACCGTGAACCCCACCCCTTAAATTCCTTGGGAATTTTGAAAGTCCCAGTTCAACAGAGACTAATTATGGTTACAGACCCATCCTGAAATTAGAGCAGGATATTGTAAAGCTTTATCTCATAGTACAGTAACACAATTCAAACCTGTCGGCACAGAGGAGAAAGCACTCCTTCAGTTCACATTTATTGCTACTGATCTCCCTGACAAACTTCCTTTTCTCAGGGCTGCTCCAGGTGTTTTCCCTCTGTTCCCTCCCAGCTGTGGTTACAGGACTGCAGCAGCTCCCCAGGGCCAGCTTTGCTCTTTCACTTACATCCTTCACTTGTTTGGACAGAGCTGTGTCTGCCCCCAGTTTAATTCACATCTGAGAGCTCAGGTACCAACAGATCGTTACAAAGGCTAAATTCCCATCACCATCAGTGGGAGGTTATCCTGGGCTGCCAGGGCTGCAGGATTTAGCCCATGGTCAGTCAAGGTGCTACAGCAGCTGCACTCTTACATTGTGAGTCCTGTAGCTTAATACCAAACTGCTCTGCCATAGTCTGCAGGGGGCCTGACTTGCTGAGAATCTGGCAGAAGAGAGACCCTGGAGTAGAGAAGGAAAATGTCCTCAGCAGTCACAGCTGGCAGGAGCAGGAAACGTTTGGTTTGTTTTTAAACTCCTCTCCCTGCTCAAGCCTTTAATCATTCCTGTGGCTCTTCTCTGAACGCTCTGCAATTTACCAGGGACAACAACCAACCAACCAAACCAGGCTGTTCTGCCCAGTGTAACAGTCTATTGCCTTTCAAGGCTGACTATAAATCAGCTCGTTCTATTCACCCAAGAGTTCCACTTTAAGGGCTTTTTGTTTTCTAATTCCAATCAAACCCTGTGCAACAGCATCACTGTTAACTCACCACTTGGTCACTTCACATTCACAGGGTCACAAAGGGGGCAGGTCTAAGTCTTTCCTCCCACACCAACATGAAAAAAATCAGTGACAGAAAATGCCGTAAAGCGCCTCTGCTGCCTTGCACAACAGCCTGGGGGAACACACGAGGGGAAGTTCTTTCCTCTCTCCTCCTGACACCGGGTAACATTTCTGTCTGTCCTTGAGATCCTGCCACAGGGACAAGGCTTGAGGATCAAATGACATGTTAAGGCTTCATTGGATTGCACGTTCCTTTACTCCTTCAATAGTGATAAGGGTGCATGAGCTCGAAACAATCCAGCTCTGACTTTCACACCGGAGGCAATTTTCAGGGTCGCAATAAAAAAACAACTTTTTTTATGAGCAAGTTGAATCGAGTCGTTGCGAGATGATAAATCCAGAGCCCCAGGCTGACTTTCTGTCATCACATGTTTTTAGAGTAGATCACATTCACTGGGTGGGGCTCCTGCTGGGAAGTGTCTCTCCAGTGGCAGCACCCAGTGCACATTCCCCACTTACAAACTCATCTTCAGTATATCAGCCACTGAACCTAGCGAGGGGGGAGGGTCCCAGTGGTCGGGCTCCAGCCCCAGATCCCGAGCCTGGCAAGCCCGAGTCAGCCGGCCTGGGCCAGCTGTGGGGTTTAATTGCGCTGCAGACATACACGGGTGTCACAATCCCAGCTTCCTCCTCAGGGAATCAAGCCCTCGTCCCCCCCGTGACAGGCAGGGAGAGTCACCACTGTACTCGTGAGGTCGGAACTGACACTGCCCCTGCACAGGGACCCAGGGGAACGGCTCGGGCAGCTCCTTGGCCAGCTGTGGCTGGCAGGAGACCCAGCGAGGCAGGAGCTGCTCTGGGTTCTCTGCAGGGGAGATTAACTGGGAGAAGGGGGCAGTTTGTCTCTGATTTACAGGGAGCTTTGCCAGAGTGGAGCCTGTAGGTCACATGCTGGGGGGCTGTGACGGGCACACAGGCTCCGTGCTCTGGAACAGCTCTGAGTCAAACCCAGGCAGGAGCCTCCTCAGTGTGACCCCCCCAGGGGACGCCCTCACTGGGGGAAGCCTCCTTGGCTTCAGCCCCTCCTGGGACTGACCTTGGACCTTTCAGCCCCCCTGGTCCACACCAGGAGCTTCCTGCAGTGAGTCCACCTGAATCGGACACCTCGGAAAGCCTCACTCCCCCCGAAGGGGAGTCCTGCACCCCAACTTCCACAGTCCCCAGTGACTCTCAGCCAGCGCTGTACAACAGAAGGTTTGTTAGGGGTCTGGGATCCAGCCTGGGAAAGTTCTGTGTTCGCACAGGAAGCAGGAAGATTCAGCAACGTCCATCTTGGGGAGACCCCGAACTCAGAGCCTGGGCTCTCCCCTCGAGTCCCCAACCAGCAGACTCCTTGCTCCCAACAGCCCGACTCAGCCAGGCCCTTTGCCCCTCGTCTGACCTCTGTCCTGTTTCCCTGGCAACCTGCTCACCTGGCCTCCAGCTCGTTCTTTGTTCTCCGACTCCTCCTGGCCAGCTGGCCTCTTGCAGCAGGTGCGCCCCGGCCATCGGTTGCTAGGAGACAGAATTTGTGGCCATTGTCTGGGCCCAGGCAGCCAGACAGCAGCCACACCTGCCCGTTGGGGGTCTCTGCCAAGATTTAACCCCCTTGTCCCACCACCGAGATCCGTGGTCCCAAAACACTTCAGGGTCATGCCCCCCACCCCTGTCCATGCTCCCCCCGGGTCATGGCTGGGAGTGGGGCTGCAGCTAAGGGGGAAGGGACACAGACAGGGGTAAGGGGGCTGAGGCAGGGGCCAGAGCTGGGGCTGGAGCCAAGAGTGGAGCTGGGTGGCTCCCCCTCCCCATCCCCATGGGGGCTGGCCTGGGCCCAGCTGCATCCCCCTGAATGTTACTCCATTCCCCCTGGCAGGGGGCACCCCACATTTTGGACCTTTAACCTAGATAATCGTGCAACAAATAGGGGAAACTGAGGTACACACAAGATGCAAACAAAACATCCAGAAAATTCCCACTTCGTCAAAGGGGTGTCAGTGGGGTCGGAGCTGGGCAGCAGCACAGGAAAGTGGGGAGGTTAAACTGCAAAACATCCCCCTGTGTTCCCGCAAAAGCCTCTCGTTTATCCCCTAACCCCCTCCCCATGAAAATCTCCACCCCTGCCCTGGCCCACACAGACCCCCTCACTCCAACGCAGATTTTTAACTTTTCTTACTTGTCCTTGGCCTTCCACAAACATTGTTCCCATCAAAATGACCCAGGGCTTTTACAACGAGAATGAGAAAACAAACTAAATCAAACCCAAAGAAACCGCTATCGACCTCCCCACCACACACACTTTGGGTCTGAATTTTTCTACTGAAATGTTGAGGCAATAAAACTCTCACTGCTCTTGTCCAGAAACAAACCTAAGCCCCCCATGCAGTACCTGGGGCATCTATGTCTGACCCACCAAGGCTTCAGCTCCTTTGGGGAGATTTCCAGCTGCCCAGTCCTGCTGCTATTCCAGGGGAGCAATTCCTGACTCCTGTCAGCATTTATCTCAGCCCCGTTCTGGGCATCACAGGTTTCTCTGGGAAAGGGCAGCGAGTGGTTCTAGGGTCCAGTGATCCTCCTCCAAATCGAGCTAGAACCTGGGGCTCCTTCCCCTTCCCCAGGCTGTGGGCGGGGAGGCATTTCACAGAGCTCTCGGAGCTATAGCCTGTGGCTAAGGAGAGAGAAAAAGCCTCCTATCCCCCTCTGCTCTGGGGGCTGGGTTTCCTCCTGAAGCCTCTGCCCCCCACCTAGTGCCTATGGCTCATCCCTGACCCTTGCTGCTGCTCCTTGCTATAGACTGTGAAAGGAGCGGAGGCAGCGCAGGAGCCTTCTGGGGACGCAGATCTGAGGCTTTGGGAGAGACACATTGTCTGAGACATCAGAGCGCTGCAAACCCTGCAGCCACCCCCTCAATCCGGGGCCTGTTCCAGCCCTGAGTCTGGGCTGCCGCGATCCCTCCCCCAGAGCAGGGCGCCCACAGATTACAGCCTGGAAATAGGCGTGTGAGACTAACTCCTGCTTTCCCTGACAGGGCCTCCCAAGTAGCATCCCAGGCAAGACGTGTCTTTGGAACCCCCCAGCCCCGCTCCATATGTTAAACCATTGAATACCTTATTTTTATTGCATTTGTAGCTCATTTCATTATTTTCATGCACAATCTGGATGCATGATTTTCTCTATCATATAAGACAATAAATGTTCATGCTAGGATGTGTAAATCTGTATTTATTCATGCCGTATATAAGCAAATGAAAAAATCATTTATTCTAAGCATATAGAAACTTTTAATTTTGACAGTAACTGAAATGTACTAACATCTAGAAATGGAGCCCTCACCAGCACAGGGTGGGCCGGTATTAAATAGTGGTACAGTCGGAGACAGACAGCATTAGGATATTAACCCCAGGCCCTTTGTTCAAAGGTCACTTCTCTAGCCTTTCCCCCATGAACTGAAGCACAGCAGTTGAGAGATCCAGAGACTAGTTGAGGACGTTTCCAAGGGCTAAAATAGCAAGCAATGTCCATCTTGCATTGGCCATTGTTGACTGGAGAGATGGTTTATGGAGAATAAACTTCAAGGTGAGAAGCAGCAGCCCAAAAAGGGCCCCTGCAAGTGCTGAAGTAGCTCAGTTGGGAGAGCGTTAGACTGAAAGTCTAAAGGTCCCTGGTTCAATCCCAGGCTTCAGCAGACTGTTTCATCCCTCTTCATGCAGCAGTGGGCTCTTTCCTGGAAGCACAGCACTACCTCTACTCAATGCAAGTCCCTCATTTTGGGCTTCACTGCAGGAAAAGGCAGCATTGGCTTCTGCACCCAGTTGACTCACCAGACCTTTCTTTCTTCTCTTGCTGCTTCTCAGCAAGGGGAAGAAAAAGATGCTCCCCTTCAAGCTAGAGTCACAAAGGTGATGTAAGGACGACTTCCTGATCCCTGGCTCCAGTCCTCTGCTCTTCCAGCTGACCCATCAAGGAGCTGCTGCCAGTTTCTCCAGGTTCGCCCATCAGTGTGTGCCAGGGTGAGCACCACCAAAGTGCAGGGAATTTGAGGGCAGGGCAGGGCAGGGCAGTGCACTGTAATGGAGTTTCTGTAGTGTAGTCGTTCTCACATTTGCCTAACCTGCATTAAGCCGGCTAGGCAGAACTGACACCAACTTGTCTGGGATGTTCCCCAGAAGCAGAGCACAAGTTTGAAATACGGGCAGCATAGAACCAATATTCATAATGTCAACTACAAAAATGATACACATATAGAGATAGCATCATTATAATCAGCCAATCAGAACCTCTCCATAGACCCCTTACACAACAGCCTTTATACAATATTGGCTGCAAATATAGAACAGTGGTTGCAACGGTGATCTATAAAGTTACAGATTATGTCAATAACGTCACAGGAGGTGACACGGCATCAGTGAGACTGATACTGGAATACTGCCTCCTGTTTTGGTGTCCTCATTTGAAAAAGAGGTTGTGAAATTAGAGTTTGGGGCAGCAAAGAGCCACCAAATGTTCTGAGGGCTGGAGAAAAATGCCTTCTAGTGAGCTATTGAAAGAGCTCAACCTGTTTAGCTTATCAAAAGAAGCTTGAAAGGTGACTTCATTGAAGTGCTGAAGTGCCTTAATGGAGAGAAAAGATTGGATATTAAAGGACTCTTTAAAATAGCAGAGAAAGGAATAACAAGACCCAACGGCTGGAAGGTGAAAAGAGACAAATTCATATTACAACTAAGGCACAAATATTCAACAGCGAGGATGATTCACTACAGGAACATGCTACCAGGGAAAGTGGCTGATTCTCCATCTCCTGATGTCATTTCATGAAGACTAGATGCCTTTCTGGAATGTGTTTGCCCCCAAAGTAGCTCTTGTGTTTACAGGAGGCCTGTGATATGCAGGGGGTCAGATTAGATTCTCTAATGGTCTCATCTGGCCATAAAGTCAACTAATTTCTGAAAAACTGAGTGTAGCATTGGGAGCAGCGTCTGATGTTTCCCTGTCTAGCCGGCTTGCTGCCTAGAACGAACGCTCCTGGAGTGGGGTGATCCACAGGGAGTAGCTCAAACCTCCAAAGGGCCTGGCCAGGGGCAGGACATTGGCACAGCAAGGGAGGGGTGCGGCAGTGACATCACAAAGGCCTTTGGCAGGACCTCAGACTATTGGTCCAAGGTGGTGGGGAGGTGGTGACCTCACAGAGAGATGCTGACATCAGCCAGGCAGGACAGGGGCGAGGGGCCAGGGAAACCTCAGAGACCCCTGTGGCTTTGCTTCAGCAAGTCTCCTTCTCCAGGTCTCTCTTTGAGGACTGAGAGAGTATTCGGGTTCACAGACGTGAGCGCCAGGAGGAACCTCTTTTGAGTTTTCTCCTTCCCTTTCAGTGATTTTACTGGAAAACAGCTGTCCCTGTTTCGAAGGTAAGAGCCTCCTGGAGGTTTGAAACCTGTTCAGTCTGATCCATGTGGTGACAGTTGAATTCCAGGCATGGAAAACACGAGCTTAAGGAGGCAGAATTTTATTGCGCACCTGGGATTTTGTCCCTTAGAATCACTGGGGACATTAGGGTTTGTCCTTTTTGTTTCACCTTTTCCTCCTTCCCTCCCTCCCTCCTTTCTCTTCGTGTCTTGCTTCTTTTGTCCTTTCTCCTGTTCTTCCAATACTGGGAGAGGGGGGGGGTGTTGCGGGGGAGGGCTCTGCAGCTCCCACTGTGGGAGGTCCACCCAAAAATATGGGGCTGAAATAGTGCTCAGGCAGTGATCCCCACCAGTGACCTGAGCCATCCTTTGGGCTCTCTGGTGAGAACCCTCAGCCTCCCGTCCTCAGTCTCTACCCTGATTGACTGAGCAGGGGGTTATTGATAAGGAGGAGACTCAGGTCCTTGTTCTCTTTTAAGACCAAGTAAATAAGTCAGAACCAGTTCTATGTTTGATGAATTTTGCTGCTTCTGGGCCAAAGCTTTCTATTCCTTGGGCACACTTGTTCCCCATTCACAGCGCCACCCCCCTCTCCATTTACAGCAAGGTGCAGCATGAGGTTTCAGCTACCGTACTCCCTCCCCCTCCCTTTCCTGTTGATAGCAGCCAAGGGAATGCTGGGAAATGTAGTTCTTTCCCTGCTCGAGGGCTGGCTCTATAGGCAGGGAGCTAACCAAGGAACTACAGCTCCCAGGGCTCCCTGTTGGTTATCAGCTCCCAGGCTGGATCCCTGCCAGCTGCTGCCCGTGCAAATGGGCTGCTCCAAGCACCTGCTTGCTTTGCTGGTGCCTATAGCTGCCCTTGCATCCACCCATCCTGCACCCCCACCCTGTGCCCCAGCCCGGAGCCTGCACCCAGCACCCAAGCTCCATTCCAGAGCCTGTACCCAACTCCATCCCAGACCCCGATCTCTCAACCATCTTATACCTCAAACCACTGCCCCAACCAGGGCCTGCACCCCAGACCTCCTCCCCCCACCCAAACTCCCTTGCAGAGCCTTAGGCAGGTGGGGGGCAGAGTTCGCGGGGGGGGCAGGCTCTGAGTGTTCTGGGCACCACCAAAATTTCTACAAACCTGCTGACCCAGATACTTGGAGGAGGGGTGAGGAGGAGAATGGCGAGTTGGATGGAGGGGAGCATCCATTTTCAGTATTTTAATTTTTGGTACTGCAGTGATTGACTGCTGTGTGCATTAATATAGTGACCCCTGGGTCTTTGAATGAGGCTTTATACCGGGGGAGGAGGGAGTGAGGAGGTAAGTGGCGAGTCGGTGGATGGAGAGGGGCAAATCTCCCAGATTCAAAATCTGGGACAGTGTCGGTCCTTTTTGCTGCTTTTCTCTGGGCTGGGGGTTGTCCCAGTGCTGCACAGAGGGGGTTCCCACAGGAAGGTGCTTGCTCCTAACCCCCGTGGCCATCAGTGTGTCGGCTCTTCTCTAGCCAGCCCACTTGCCAAGTCTGATTGTCCCTGGTCTGGCTCCCAGCCCCTCTCCAAGGGTTGCAGCTGTCTGGAGGTGCTGCCTTCCACGCCTTCCTCAGTCCCACCTCATTCAGGGGGTTGGACTAGATACCTCCTGAGGTCCCTTCCAACCCTGAGATTCTATGATTCTATGATTCACTCAACAGGGCGATGGATTACCAAGTGGGAGGAAGATCTTATTCTACTTCTAGCAAAAAGACATTTTTCTGTTACCTTAATTACACTACCTTAGGGGCCCCCTATAACATATTACCAAGGTTCAATACAAAGTCATAGACAAGTTATACAAAAATGCGTAATGCAGAGATTTATCTACAACCGCATTGAGTGACTGCTGTGTGCAGTGATATAGTGACCCCTGGGTCTCTGAATGAGGCTTTATACTGGGGGTGGGGGTGTGGGGGCAAGTGGGGAGCAGGTGGGCAAGCGGGTGGGCAAGTGGCAGGTGGGCACAGAGGTGAGTAGTGAGCCAGCAGGGGCTCTCGGTGCGCGCATGGGGGTTTCTGGCAGGGGAGGGAGGAGGTGAAAGGAGGCGAGTGGTGGGTGGGGGACTGACTAGCAGGAGATGCAGCAGGCCAGTGGTGGGCTAAGGGGTGAAGGGGGGTGTGACGGTGAGATCTGGTCACCCTATGGGGGCCGTTTCTTCTCCCTCCCCCAAACCTTCCTTTTCGGCCCACAGCTGTTTTGGTGGCGTGGTGCTGGGGAACGGCGGTTTGATTCTGCAGAGTGGGCGGCGCTGCTGGGGGTTGTTTCCACAGGGATGGGTGGCGCTGGGGGGGTATTTCGGCACAGCAGGGGGGCACAATTTTATATTCTTGCCTTGGGTGTAAAAATAGCTAGTTATGGCTCTGGGACCCCATATTGCGCTAGGTGCTGTACAATCCCTGGCCAACACTGGGACACCCAGGGGGTTCCCCTCAATTTCCCTGAGCCTCTGCTGCCCAACTGCTTCTGACTCCATCTGGATCACCCCTCCCCCCCCGCAAAAAAACCACCTTTCCAAACAGTCCTTCTTTCCCTGCCCCCTGATTCCGCTTTCACACCCTGGGCCCATCTCCTCTCTTCATCCCTCCCCTCCCCCCCCAGGTGAGCAGAGATGGAGGCAACTTCAGCCACTGGAGCCAGCCCCAGCGAGCGCTGCAGCCCGCCCGGGGGCGGCGGGGGGGTGTTTGCAGACACAGGAAGGGACCAGCTGGGAGCGGTGGGTGCTGGGAAGAGGGAGGCAGGAGAACAAATCCCAGAGACCCAACATGGGGCAGCTCCTGGGGGCGGGGCTCTGGCACAGCCAGGGGGGGCAGCTCCTGGGGGCGGGGCTCTGGCACAGGCCGGGGGCGGGGCAGCTCCAGGGGGCGGGGCTCTGGCACCGGCGGGGGGCGGGGCAGGGCAGCTCCTGGGGCGGGGCTCTGGCACAGCCCGGGGCGGGGCAGCTCCTGGGGCGGGGCTCTGGCACAGCCCGGGGCGGGGCAGCTCCTGGGGCGGGGCTCTGGCACAGTCCGGGGACGGGGCAGCTCCTGGGGCAGGGCTCTGGCACAGCCCGGGGCGGGGCAGCTCCTGGGGCGGGGCTCTGGCACAGCCAGGGGGGGCAGCTCCTGGGGCGAGGCTCTGGCACAGGCCGGGGCGGGGCAGCGCCTGGGGCGGGGCTCTGGCACAGCCCGGGGCAGGGCAGCTCCTGGGGCAGGGCTCTGGCACAGCCCGGGGCAGGGCAGCTCCTGGGGGCGGGGCTCTGGCACATTGTGACGCAGGAGCCCGGGCCCAGCAGCTGCTCCCTGGTGGCCACGTGCTGCCAGCAGTGCTGGAGCCGCCCGGGCCGGAGCGGAGCCACTGTTCTCAGCTGCAGCAGGAGCTGCCCCCGGCCCCGCTGGGCTCCAGGTGGGGACAGAGCCTGGGGCCCGGGGCTCCCCTGGGTGCGGCTGGCGGGGCGGGAGGGGAGAGGCCGGAGCTGCAGGCGGGGAAGGGCGGGGGGGCAGGCGGGGGGGTTGATCGGTCTCTGGGCACCAGGGGAGCCCCGGGGCAGAGTGTGTGTGTGAGTGTCCCGGGCCCAGGCGTGCGCAGGGGGGGAGTCCCGGCATCCCAATGCCCTGAGCCCCAGCTGGGGAGGCTGCTCCCCCCCTCCCGTGGGGGCTCCGGGGGGGAGGAGGCTGCGGCGGCTGCAGGCGGGTGCTCGGCCCCCCCCAGGACTGACCCGCTGCCGGTGTGACAACACATTGTGCAACCCTCCCGTTTTGCAGCTAGGTGCAGTTTCTGCCGCACAATGTAACCATCTGTGCTCCTGCTCAGGACTTGCTGCCACCTGGTCCATGGGGTGCGAATCAGGAGGGACAGGGTGTGTGGTCGAAAACACTCACATTCTGCTTCCTCCTGCCTAATGTGCCACATTGACCTATTGCAGGGGTCTGGGGGGTTCTGTGTTTTCATTTAATTTTAAATGAAGCTTCTTAAGCGTTTTAAAAACCTTATTTACTTTATATACAACAATAGTTTAGTTATATGTTATAGACTTATAGAAAGAGACCGTATAAAAATATTAAAATGTATTACTGGCATGCGAAACCTTAAATCAGAGAGACTAAATGAAAACTCATCACAGCACTTCTGAAAGGTTGCCGAACCCTGATCTTTTGGATGAGTGAGGTGTGCTCTTTCACTTGTTTGTGTGTGACTACGTGAAAAGGGAGGTAAGGTTTGGGGGTACAGAGCACACCCCTGACCCCAAGGTGATACCAGAGCGGCCCCTTTCATTTTTTCCACTGGCTTCCTCCTTGCTTATTTCCAATGACTTGGTTGCCTATGCACCTGTCACTGGTCCGGGGATGGTTGTGCACCTGTCACTGGTCCAGGGATGGTTGCAAATCGGGAGGGATGGAGTTTGTGGTCGAAAACACTCACGATCTGCTTCCTCCTGTCTAATGTGCCAAATTGATCTACTGGATGATTGAGGCACACGCTTTCACTTGTTTGTGTGTGAATACGTGTTTGGGTACAGAAGGGTTTCATTGCATCTTCTCTCTTGGCCCAGCTACTGTTCTCCCTTCTTGTTGCATTGATAGTGGATGGGTGTGTCTCACCTTTTTTTTTATTTGTATAAGCTAGGGACAGTCCTCTTCTCCTGTCCTGATGTTAGATGGAGGCAGTGCAAAATGCACTACAGTCATATAGTATTTCAAATGCACAGCTGCATTTCAATGATCTGAGGTTTGAAGAACAATGTGGAACTAGCTATTCTTCTTTGAGTGATTGCTCCTGTGTATTCCACAGTAGGTGTGTGTGCTCGCCATGTGCACCGGTGCCAGAAGTTTTTCCCTTAGCAGTACCCATAGCGGGGGAGCACCGCTGCGACCCCTGGAGTGGCACCTCTATAGCACGCTATAAGGGGAGCTGTGCACTCCCCCCACCCTCACTGCCTTCTTGCCGCCAGTGAAGGTAGTCAGAACTTTGTGCTCCAGCCTTGCAATAGGCCTTCTAGTAGCCTTAGTAGTACTCATCTTCTCCTTAGTTGGATAACTTCTTTAGTTTGTTGTGTGGTGCGGGGCATGCCCCATGCCCCAGGCTTCAAGTCGTGCAACTCCTGTCCCAGTTCTATGCCAAGAAGCGACCCGCACACTCAGTGTCTTCGCCTGCGTGAGACTCATGTAACTGATCACTGTAAGATCTGTCGGTCGTTCAAGCCTCGAATGAAATGTGAGAGATCCAGCTCCAGGTCCCGCTGGATGGAATCTGCATTGGCCCCGGCCCCGGCACGCCGATTGGACTCAGCACCGGGTGCATCATCCTCGGTGCAGAGCGAGGCGCCCTCCACCAGTCGGCACTGCTCACCTGCTAAGAAGCAAGGGAAGACTCAGCGGCGCCGACAAAAGGACAGAGGTGAGGCCGGACCCAAGTTGGGCAGCCCACGATCCCCCCCGGGACCCAGACCTCCGACTTACACCGAGCAGAGTAGTCTGTTCCCGTCTGCGCGTGCCTCTACCGCGGTGAGAATGCTGTTGATGCTGGAGGCTGCACAGGTCACGCGTGACACCCTTTCCCTCCCAGTGCCGGGTGTGCCGCCTGAGATGGGTCCCCGGTCCCGAGGGAAGCCACTGTTGGGAGCACACCAACCCTCCCCGACAAGAGACAGCCCATGCTCCGAGGACCATACGCCCTTGTAAGAGGAATTGCTCGTGAGGGGGGTCCCTGAAGAGGGATGAGGAGGGGGGTGGGAAGGTGGGGGTGAAACAAACTGAAGGTGGTATCCCAATTCCACCGTGCGCAGGACCCAACAATCCGATGTTAGCTGGGACCATGCAGGGAGGAAATGAGAGAGGCGGTTGTAGAAGGTGGGGAAGGATCCAGGGAAACAACTGGTGCGCCGTCCTCGGGCGTCCCTTCAAAAGTTCTGTTTGGGCCCCACCGCTGGTTTAGGGGGGCCCTGATTTTGACCACCTTGGGGCCCAGACTGTCTTCTGCGATTCCCCCGGCCATGTCTTCTGCCGAAGTCCTGCCGTGGCCTAGGTGGGGGGTAAGTGCGGTGAGGCTGAGGGCGGAGGGACCTGTGCTGGGTCACTGGGGTGTGCATCCCCCGCAAGCGCATGATTATTCTGCTGTCCTTTAGGCTTTGCAGCCTAGGGTCAGTCTTTTCCGAAAATAGCCCCTGGCCTTCAAAGGGCAAGTCTTGTATAGTTTGCTGTAATTCAGGTGGAAGGCCTGACACCTGAAGCCAGGAAATTCGTCTCATCGACACTCCTGTAGCCAGAGTCCTGGCTGCAGAGTCGGCTACGTCCAATGAAGCTTGGAGGGAGGTTCTCGCTACCTTCTTTCCCTCTTCCAATAGGGCTGTAAACTCATGGCCGGGAGTCTTGGGGAACCAGTTCCGTGAATTTCCCCATAGACGCCCAGGTGTTGTAATTGTAGCGACTGAGTAGAGCTTGCTGGTTTGCCACCCTAAGTTGGAGGCCCAACAAGTCCATGCGCCTAGCCTCTTTGGACTTGGGAGCAGGAGCTTGCTGGCCATGGCGTTCCCTCTCGTTGACCGATTGCATTACTAGGGAGCAAGGAGGAGGGTGCACGTACAGATATTCGTACCCTTTAGAGGGCACCATGTACTTCCGCTCCACTCCCCTGGCTGAGGGGGGGATAGAGGCTGGGGATTGCCAGATGGTATCAGCGTTCGCCTGTAGAGGCGAATAAAAGGCAGGGCCACTCTTGTAGGGGTGTCTGCCGATAAGATGTCCACCACTGGATCCTCTATTTCAGGGACCTCCTCCACCTGCAGATTCTTATTCTGAGCCACCCGTCTCAGAAGGTCTTGATGAGCCCTCAGATCAATTGGAGGAGGGCCGGAGGAGGATGTCCCCGCCACCACCTCATCTGGTGAGGAGGAAGAGGAGAGGCCAGGGACAAGAGGATCCTGTGGGGGCTCCTGTTCTTGAGGAGCGGCGTCAAGCTCAGGTGGGGCCTGGGTGTCTGCCGGTGGAACCGAAGCCTCTTCCATACCCATGGGGGGGGGGTCGGCTTATGGTCGCCTCTGGCACCTGGTGTTCCGATGGGGCAGACCGTGGTGCATCTGGGGGAGCACCTTGGGCTTGGTGGTACGCCAAAGGTGTCCAGAAAGACCACTGATGGGGGGCCTTGCTCGTGGCCTTGGGTCTCCGGGAACACGTGGCTGGGCACGTCCAAGTCACGGTCCTGTGCATAGGAAGCGCTACCAGCATGAGAGGACACCGAGGTGTGTCTCAACGGCCAAGGGGGTGCTGAGAGACCTTGAGAAGGAGCCACATCTCGGGTTGGTCTTTCTCGGGTCAGCACCGGGGAGCGGTACCGGGAGCTGTTATGGTACCGCGAACGAGACCAGGACCTACGACCGTATCGGTGTCGGGAGGTCGACCAGGATCTCGATCCCCTTCTCCTAGAATGACTGCGAGATGAGCGGTGCCGTGAACGGTGCCGGGAGCCTGATCGGTACTGGGTGTACCGGGCAGGCGAATGGGAGGCTGAGTGGTGCCGCGAGTGCGACCAGTATCGCGATGGAGAGTGGCGTCAGGAATGCGAGCGGTGACGGGACCAAGAACGCCGGCGGGACCAAGATCTTGATTGGCACGTCTCAGCGGTTCCCATGGAGGGTGGCCTCAGCAGGGCAGGCTTACCAATGGAATGAATGACCCACACCGGCGGTGCCGGGGGCTGAGGCAGCGCGGTCTCCATCATCGTGATCAATTCCCTCGCCGTGGAGAAGGTCTACGGGGCCGATTGAATAGCGAGCTCAACCACAGCGTGAGCCGGGGAGCTTTCAGGCACCGGACTCGACGGCCCTTGCAGGACCGAAATCGACCGTGCCGTGGCGGGTCTTGGTGCTGGGCGATCCATCTTAGGTAGGTGCTCCGTCTGTGGTGCAGACGGTGCCGAAGAAGCAGGAGCCTTATGTTGCTTCCTGGGCCGCGGGGACAGGGAGTGGTGCCGAGCCGACATCGGTGCCGGTGAAGGTCGGCACCACTCTCCATCGCGATACTGGTCGCACTCGCGGCACCACCCTAAAGAGCTATGAGATCTTTGCTCACCAATTCTCATAAAACTTGTGTTTGTTATGCCTTTTTGGTGACTTTAGTATTATGATCTATTATAAATAAAGTGCATTTAATTGATTGATTTTAAAATGAAATTAGTAACTGGAAAAAATGGCCAGTATTTTTTTAAACCTGTGACAATTATAAACTACTGTACTCTGTCGTTTAGTTTCTAGAATCAAAAGTATATCTAAGTATAATCTAAAGTTCTCCTGCAAAATGCTGGCTGTGCAAATCATAGAATCATAGAATCTCAGGGTTGGAAGGGACCTCAGGAGGTATCTAGTCCAACCCGCTGCTCAAAGCAGGACCAAACCCAACTAAATCATCCCAGCCAGGGCTTTGTCAAGCCTGACCTTAAAAACCTCAAAGGAAGGAGATTCCACCACCTCCCTAGGTAACCCATTCCAGTTCTTCACCACCCTACTAGTGAAAAAGTTTTTCCTAATATCCAACCTAAACCTCCCCCTCTGCAACTTGAGACCATTACTCCTTGTTCTGTCATCTTCTACCACTGAGAACAGTCTAGATCCATCCTCTTTGGACCCCCCTTTCAGGTAGTTGAAAGCAGCTATCAAATCCCCCCTCATTCTTCTCTTCTGCAGACTAAACAATCCCAGTTCCCTCAGCCTCTCCTCATAAGTCATGTGCTCCAGCCCCCTAATCATTTTTGTTGCCCTCCGCTGGACTCTCTCCAATTTATCCACATCCTCCTTGTAGTGTGGGGCCCAAAACTGGACACAGTACTCCAAATGAGGCCTCACCAGTGCTGAGTAGAGGGGAATGATCACATCCCTCGATCTGCTGGAAATGCCCCTACTTATACAACCCAAAATGCCATTAGCCTTGTCGAAGAAAAACTCAGTTCTCGCTTTTTTGTTTGGATGCAGCAAAATTAAATACTTTATTATTTCTCCAGTAATTACCATGGAGGGAGAGAGTGCCATAGGACACAGGGTCCTGGACAGGTCTCTCAACTGGTAAACAATTACATCAAGCCTTTATACCATTATTTCAGACGATTTCTAGCAATAATACAGACAGTAAAAAGCAACAAATACATTTTGTTTATACATAAGCTTTTCTGCTATCTCACTAGAAAAACAAGACTGCAAGACTGCACATTGCAAGGTCGTAATAACTTTCACACAATTCACTCTGTCTTACATTATCTTGCTTCCTCACGTCACCAGGGTCACAGTTAACCTAACTCATGCTAACTAACATTCATTAAGATCTCTTCAAAACCTTGTTAATTATTTACTGGCTTCCACACTCCCCCCTTTTGTACTTCTAGTACAACAAACATTTCAAATCCCAATTTGCATCAAACCATGGATGTCAGATTCTACAGCAAATATGTCAATCGTAGGGTTTTCATGGGATGTAATGACAATGCATGATCAGCACGAACATGAAAGGTATCATTACTAGCATTATATCCTTTACAACAACAAGAACATAATCCTAAATTAACTAACAATACCACAAACAATAACAATCCCATAGGAATAATATAATATAATGGGGCTGTTGTACAATTGCAAACACAAAGCACAAAACATCATACCTAGTACATAAAGGAAACACTCTATAAGCTGTATGAAAGGCATTCCTTCCATCTTGATATATATTCTAAAGCATGGGAATTTGCCCTTGCAATTCAGAGATTCTTTGAACCTTTGGTAACAATGAAAGCAAATTTTGAAACTGATCAGGCACCATTCTAATCCAATCAAAATATACCTGAAATCTAAGAGCTACATGTAACATTCTATCTGCAGGCCAGGAAATGATAGGATTGCCTGCAGCAGTGGTAAGATCAATATGTATATCTTGTATAGTGGTGGCATTAACGCACACACAGCTATCATTAGCTTGAAAAAAAATGGGTGTCCCGTCAGGGTAGTTCCTTGACCTCCACCCTCTCAACAAATATTGTCATAAACAGTGACAATTTCCCCTAGCTTTAGTTTATAAATACACTGAGCTGTGGTGGTTCTAACGGCCAAAATGTCCATTGACTCTCTATTCTTATCCAAAATGTCAGGTGTCATTCTAGGGGTACTGTCTAGAAATCAGTTGGAGATACCAGGTGGTCTAATTTCCCCAGATGTCTCGGTAAACAATTACAGTCCCACAGGCATCCTCCCCATGGACCCAGCAGGATTCGGTATGTGGGAGCCCACACCCACCCTAACCGGTCCATATGCTTGGAAGGAGCACTGTGAATGTCCACACTTCCATCCAGAAAGTGTCCAAGTATGTCTTCATGACCACAGATCAGATGGTACTCCTGACGTGTCTGGAAGGGCAGTGGGCCAAGTCTGGTCCAGATCCCACTGCAATGCCTTCCCAGCCTCAGTGATATTCAATACCATCTCTGTCAGTAACTTCTGGGTCATAGAACTAAGGGTGGAAATGACATGTAACTCAGCAACTCCAGCCTGTACTGAAGATAGCTGAGCTTCAAAAATAAGACTAGTGGCCTTTTCTAGTTGCCCCAATTTCTTATCATGTTCTTGGCCTGGAAGAATAGTCCAAATGGCTACTACACTATTGGCCAGATGAAATAACCCAGCCCACAGGGATCTGGTCAATTCCCTTTTTGTCCAGAGGAAATAACCCAGGCCTTGTTGTTGTGCTAATCTAATGGTAGCCCCTTGTGAGCAATCTGGGTATGTAGAAAACTGGATAAGGGCAATGTCAGGTAAAATCCAATTAGGGAGGGCAATACATACTGAAGGATTTATCCAGAACACAGGGCGCAGCCTGTAGAATAAACCCCAAAATCCAATTAATACCACAGTCCCAAGCATGGGTCCCACAAAGTTCTTCCTGCCAGTATGTAATTCTTTGTTTCTTCACCAGGGTCAGTTCTCAGTGTCCTTTTCAGTCAGGAATTCCTGGACTTTGGCAATGTCAGTGGAGTGAGTGCCTCTTCTTCTTTCCCAAAACAATCAAGGTTTAGCATCCTACAGGGGAGAGGTTTCCAGCACATATCACCCTGTAATAGCTGTGCTTTTTTCTAGAAAAGTCTAAAGGCACAGTTGGTCTGTCAGTGGACAAGGGAGCTTTTTCCCTGCTGTCCAGAAGCACAGTAGAACTAGAAGAAAGAATAGGCTAATCATCAATAGGAAAATTCTTCTGATGTGGAGGGGTCTTTTTGCAGTGAGAATCCTGGGTCCAAGCAGTCAGTCTGTGGCACTTCACAGCGGTGTCGGTAGTCAGCAGGACTTGGAAAGGGCCTTTCCAGCATGGAGCCAAGGCAGTCTTTCGCTGATGGATCTTTATGTAGACCCAGGCTCCTGGTTCCAACGAGTGGCAAGGTTGCACAGGATCCTTTGGTAGTGCTTCCATCACCTGTGTATAAAAAGACTTAACACATTTCATTAGTGCCTGACAATATTTAAGCATTATGTTATCCAGCAAATGAATGTCCATCTGAGCTGGGGTTAGTGGGGGTGCAGTTGGTAGTCAGCATTGGGTGTCCTGTCAAATTTCATGAGGGCTGAGTCCAGTCGTTCGATTGGGAATGGTTCTCATACACATCAGTGCAAAGGAAGGGCATCTGGCCACTTTAAGTGTGTCTCAGCACAAATCTGGCCAGTTTATTCTTTAAAATCCTGTTCTGGCGTTCCACTGTCCCAGCAGATTCTGGGTGGTGAGGGCAGTGAGTTGCACATAACTCCTTTACAATCTGTCCAATAAAAATGAATTCCACGGTCACTGTTGATACCCACAGGGATGGCAAAACGTGGCACAAAATCTTTAAGCAAAGACATCTACTGTCCGGCAGGGAAAAGCTTCAACCCAAGTGGTAAATACATCAACTAAAACAAATACATATCCATAACCACAACATGTAGACATGTAAATAAAATCAATCTGAATATTTACAAAAGGTCCCCAAGGAGGAGAGTGGGCTGGCCGCTGCACACCAATCTCGTGTAACTGCAACAACCATTTCCGCCCCCCTTCCCTTGGTAGGCAGCCAAGCGGTGTCCTTGACTGGGGCCAGCGCATGTTAGCCATTCTCTGGTTGTTTTTTTTCATTTAACCTACAAAGGAAACTTTTACTCTTCAATTATACACCTTTTTCATACCATGAACACATAAACAGTACTGTTATATTGTACAGAAGTATTATCATTCAATGTATGCCACATATACCCTTTCACTAAAATAACCTTATTACAGAACTTTGGAAGAACAAGCCAGGACAAGCACACCCACTTTGAGAAGTTCACTTAATATAACTTCTAGTCCAATAGCTATCCACCATCCCCAGCCCTCTGGCTAAAAGTCTGAGGTAGCCAGAAGGATCCCTCGTACAATATGGGGAGTGGGTTAACTTTTCATGTCCTTGCATCCAAAGACTGTCAGTATGCAAATTTTAACAACAATTCTCAATTAAAAGATTTGGCCAATGTAGTTTCTTTCCCTTACTTAAGAAAATGTATTAGACTTTAGTATATCACATTTTTCTGATATAACTAAACACTTCGTATTCTAAGTTGAACAAAACAAGTATCTGCATTGCCATGCAACATTTTCGCTTGATGTCAAATCAGACCATCTCATGAAAATATTAAACACAAAAATTTTTGGCCACGAGACAAAACACCACAAAACAGAACATAGAACACACAACATAATTGTGACTGCCAGTAAATCATAGTATATTGAATGCTGTGCAGCTGGCATTAATGTTCTTTGATTATCTGAAAGACAAAAACAGAGGTCCACCCCTTCGGGGCAGTTAAATACTTAAAATATACAAATACTCTTGTTGATTCTAGGCAAAACAGAGGAATTACCCCATATTTTCACGTATGTGCTTCTTAAACAGCCCTGGTTCAGCGGCCTCTACCTTATCAGTTAGTTAATTTGCATTAACACAGATGCTCTCCGGCTTGCTTTTTTTTTTCATTTTTTTTTTTTTACTGTGAACTCCTGCTTTTAAACACTGAAAGAAAACATCACCACTTATAGTGCCTGTAGAGCCTAATAAAATTCTCATTACATAGCACTGTATACATTCTTCAACTGATTTAACAAAATTGTTCATAGCCAAATGATTGCAATCTAATAAGTTCTTTGCCTGAATTTATTTACAAACATTTCATAGACACCAAAAACTGTTCTCTGAAAAATCACTTGCTTTTCCCTTCCAACAGCCACTTTACCAATTCAAAGCACCATTCCAAATATACTTCTGAGTATTTGAAATTCTCATGCTTATATTCACTTACTCCTTTTTTCCACTACACCCTCAAAAGTTTCCAACCTGTTTTCCAATCACTTTGTCTGTTGCCTGTCCGCCTGGGCCCGATCCTTTTTTCCTCACTGAATCGTCCTGTCCATGGTCACGAGCTTGTTCCACAACCAGTTCTTAGCTAGGAGGGTGGGCTACTCAACTAGCCCCCACCCTTCTGGTCTTGTCCCCAAAACATTTCTACTCACAAGACTACCTGAGTCCTCCCTAGTAAGGCTTGCCACCTGGGCAAAAATACATGGCCATTCACTTAACACATAATCCAAACCCCTTTGGGGGTCTACCCAGAGACCCACCCATTTGTCTGCTGACACTTAAACAGAAAAGAAAATTACACAGAGAGCCAAGAAAATTACAGTCTAAGCCAGATTTTTCCTACTTCTATTACATTGTCCGCTACGGGGGGGGGGGCAGGACTGTAAAATCTCAGGACAACCTCAGAGCTTCATTGCACATATGGCTTCCACCCTGAGGAATTACGAACGAGAAGTTCAGTTCCGCTCACACACCCATCGCCCAAATGAACAGAGCAGAAAAACAACAGTAACCGGTTAAACAAAACAGAGCCAAAGCTAAATAGTGCACCAAAACCAAATAGTGTCTCCTTATTCTATTAGGGCTCACCGTTAACCATACAATCCTTATCATATAATACCAACAATACCAAACAAAGCAAACACAAAATAACAAGGGTAAAACAGATAAATGGTGTAAATTCTACAGGGCTTCCCAATTCTCTATTGCTCACCAAACTGTGACAAATTTCTGTTACCAATTATCCCTTATGTCAGGTGATCAAACTGACATTGCAGGACTGGGGGGGTAGATAGAGAAATCACACCATATATCCAAATTTTAAAGCTTCATTAAAATAATAAAACAACAATGGAGAGTATTGGGAACACTCCCACATCACTCAGGAAAAATACGAATGCCCCAAGCCTTAAACCACTTTAATACTCACACATGTCTCACTGGGAAGTTAAGCTTTGCAAATATAATTCCAATTCTGTAACTTGTAGTGCCTCTATTTTCCACAAGCAGCTGGGGCTGAAAGCAGTTTTCTTTGCACTTAGCATAGTCCGCACTAATTCATGACCTTGAAGACAAAACAACTTCTCCTTTATCTCAGGTTAAGCCGAATTTCAAATTAACCCGTTCCTAGACAAATTGCTCACACTGTGACAGAGGTTTTTCTCTGTGATTAAAGCTCCACTGAGATATATGATCTTATCTAGATTGAAGGTACCTTCTAATGGGCATTGTTTAAATGAATTTTCACGCGTGTACAGATTCCAATAATTTAAATACCTGCAGGTTTTAGGACCATAATGTACGTACATGTAATATGCTGGGGCACCCTTAGGGGGTAAGGTGGAATATTTAGACTGTCCCTTACCCATTTTCCACTTACACACAGAGAGGGTGTCCTGTCCGTGCTAGCGGCTCAAAAACCAATGATGATGATGATCAGACTGTCAGTAGCCCACATGGAAGGGAAAGGGGAGGGAAGATGGGTTCACACACCCCTAGACCCAGGCAGCTTCCTCGCCGGACTATGCCAGGCTGAGCAGGGGCGGCTCTAGAAATTAGGCTGCCCCAGGCAGCACGGTGTGCTGCGCCGCCCTTCCTCGGTCCCGCGGCGGGTCCCCTCTTCCCGCAGCTCCGGTTGAGCTCCCGCGGCAGGTCCACCGGAGCCCCGGACCTGCCGCAGGCATGACTGCGGGAGCTCCACCGGAGCCGCGGGAACAGCGAACCTCCCGCGGGCACGGCTGCGGACGGTTCGCGGGTCCGGCGGCTCCGCTTGAGCTGCCGCAGTCATGCCTGCGGGAGGTCCAGCCGAGCCGCGGGACGAGCCCCCCTCCGCAGTCATGCCTGCGGCAGGTCCGGTCGTCCGCGGCTCCGGTGGACCTCCCGCAGGCATGACTGCGGCAGGTCCACCGGCCCAGCCTGCCGCCCCCTAGATTTGGCCGCCCTAGGCAACAGCTTGGTTTGCTGGTGCCTAGAGCCGCCCCTGAGGCTGAGTCAGCCCACCGTGGGTCGGATCTCCTAAAGATCCACTAGTTACCGGGCTAACCCGGTAACAGCCACTCACACTGGTGTACACTTTTTCTTTTTCTTTTTTTTTTAACCCTTTTTCAACCTTTTTATCTTTTTTTTTTTTTTTTTTTTTTTAACCATGATGCATCTTTACCTGGTCCGGACCAATACCATGAGGCGGTATGACAACCCCTCTTGAGGCGGTAAAAACCCCTCAGCACCGGTGCATTCTAATGCATTTACCTATGCATTACCTTATGCATTACCTTATGCATTTCCTTGGCCAACTCAGCAGTTCCCAGTACTGCTATAACTAACCTTATTGGGGCCTCTCCCCAATACCACTTTGCATCTGATCCTGCTGCACAGTCAATAAGTTCAGATGGCGTGAGCCCAACAGAGAGACAGACGTCCTCAGGGACAGTCCTCCTCCGATACCCCAATAGAGATTTCAAAAGGTCTCATACCTCTCATGTGGCGCCATGGGGTTCGAAGGGGAATGATCCGTAGTAGTTGTCTGTGGGTCCGTGGGCGTTGCCATCCCGGACGAGCCCCCAAATTGTCGAAGAAAAACTCAGTTCTCGCTTTTTGTTTGGATGCAGCAAAATTAAATACTTTATTATTTCTCCAGTAATTACCATGGAGGGAGAGAGTGCCATAGGACACAGGGTCCTGGACAGGTCTCTCAACTGGTAAACAATTACATCAAGCCTTTATACCATTATTTCAGATGATTTCTAGCAATAATACAGACAGTAAAAAGCAACAAATACATTTTGTTTATACATAAGCTTTTCTGCTATCTCACTAGAAAAACAAGACTGCAAGACTGCACATTGCAAGGTCGTAATAACTTTCACACAATTCACTCTGTCTTACATTATCTTGCTTCCTCACGTCACCAGGGTCACAGTTAACCTAACTCATGCTAACTAACATTCATTAAGATCTCTTCAAAACCTTGTTAATTATTTACTGGCTTCCACAGCCTTCTTGGCAACAAGGGCACACTGTTGACTCATATTCAGCTTTTCGTCCACCGTAACCCCTAGGTCCTTTTCTGCAGAACTGCTGCCCAGCCATTTGGTGCCTAGTCTGTGGCATTGCATGGGATTCTTCCGTCCTAAGTGCAAGACTCTGCACTTGTCCTTGTTGAACCTCATCATATTTCTTTTGGCCCAATCCTCTAATTTGTCTAGGTCCCTCTGTATCCTATCCCTACCCTCCAGCATATCAAACACTCCTCCAAGTTTAGTGTCATCTGCAAACTTGGTAAGGGTGCAGTCCACACCATCCTCCAGATCGTTAATGAAGATGTTGAATAAAACCGGCCCCAGCACCGACCCTTGGGGCACTCCACTTGATACCGGCTGCCAACTAGACATAGAACCATTGATCACTAAGACATGGAACCATTGATCACTCCTGTGGCTGGATCATTCTTGGGTTTTTATTTTAAGTACAAAATAAATACGTATAACAAATTTAAACGTATGTAATTAGTAATTTGATGTTGGGTGGTGCCTCGTTTTATGTGTTTGCTTCCCTGATGTTAGAACCTGGCTATGCCACTGCTGTAGAGGGCTCATCACCCAGCAGCTGGGGGCCACCATGCGGGCTCAGCAAGGCTGCTGGCCACAGGGCCAATGGGTGTGGATGGGCTGGGTAGGATCTCGGGAGTCACGTCTCAGGGATCTGCCCCGCTCCCCAGCACTGCTCCAGCTCTGAGCTGTCTCCACTGCCTGGGACCTGTGAGGCCCCACCTGCCTCCCCGGGGGAAGAGCCACCTGGGACTGGTGCAGAGGCTGGACCAGTCTCAGCCAGTCACAGGCGACAGTGGGGGCGGGGGGAGGCTCAGCTGGGTCCTGAGAGAGCCTGGCCCGGGTAGGCTCTGCTCCTGCTCCAGCCTGGCTGCTTCCACCACTCCCAAGGGGCCGGAGTTCTCCTACCCCAGGCAGGGGCGGTTCTACCTTTTTGGCCGCCCCAAGCAGTCATGTGCGGGAGGCGCCCCGGAGCCGCGGGAGCAGCGGACCTCCCGCGGGCATGACTGCAGAGGGTCCACTGGTCGCGCGGCTCGGCTGGACCTCCCGCAGCTGCGGACGGTTCGCAGGTCCGGCGGCTCTGCTTGAGCTGCCACAGGCATGCCTGCGGGAGGTCCAGCCGAGCCGCGGGACCAGCGAACCGTCCGTAGTCATGCCTGCGGGAGGTCCACTGGAGCCACAGGACGAGCGCCCCCTCCGCAGTCATGCCTGCGGCAGGTCCGCCGGCCCAGCCTGCTGCCCCCCCGGGAAAGGGCCGCCCCACGCGCGTGCTTGCCGCGCTGGGGTCTGGAGCCGGCCCTGGCCCCAGGACCAGCTCTGGCTGCGCTGCCAGCTCAGCCTGGCAGACACAGTCACCTCCCATCAGGGCCGGCTACTGTGGCTGGGGGTTAGGGTGTGGGAGAGTAGGTCTCTAGTGGGTCTGGGTAAGTGCTGGGCACTGGGGGGTGGAGAGATCTGTGTGTGTTGGAGGGCTGTCAGTGGGGGAGATCTCTGTGTGTGTGGGCGCTGGGAAGTGTGGGGGTCTACATGGGGTGCTGTGCAGTTGTGGCAGTGGGGGGCACTGGGCAGTGAGGGGATCTGTAGGGGGGCTCTGGCTGGGAAGGTGTGGGGCACTGTGCAGTTGTGGGAGGGCGGTGGGGGTCTTCAGATGGGGGGGACTGGTCAGTGAGGATCTGTGGGGGGTTCTGAGTGGGTGAGGGAGTGATCTGGGAGGGCACTGGGCAGGGGGTTTGTGGGGGTCTCTGGGTGGTGCGGCGCTGGGCGTAGGGAGTCGGAGGGGTGCCGGGCAGGGGGTTTGCGGGGGTCTCTGGGTGGTGCGGCGCTGGGCGTAGGGAGCCGGAGGGGTGCCGGGCAGGGAGTTTGCGGGGGTCTCTGGGGGGTGCGGCGCTGGGCGTAGGGAGTCGGAGGGTGCTGGGCAGGGGTTGGTGGGGTCTCTGGGTGGTGCGGCGCTGGGTGTAGGGAGCCGGAGGGCTGCCGGGCAGGGGGTTGGGGGGGGACTCTGGGCGGGGGGGCGCAGGGCGTAGGGAGCCGGAGGGGTGCCGGGTAGGGGTCGGTGGGGTCTCTGGATGGTGCGGCGCTGGGCGTAGGGAGTCGGAGGGTGCTGGGCAGGGGTTGGTGGGGTCTCTGGGTGGTGCGGCGCTGGGCGTAGAGTCGGAGGGGCGCTGGGCAGGGGTTGGTGGGGGCCTCTGGGTGGTGCGGCGCTGGGCGTAGGGAGTCGGAGGGGTGCTGGGCAGGGGTTGGTGGGGTCTCTGGGTGGTGCGGCGCTGGGCGTAGGGAGCTGGAGGGTGCTGGGCAGGGGTCTGTGGGGTCTCTGGGTGGTGTGGCGCTGGGCGTAGGGAGCCGAGGGGCGCTGGGCAGGGGTTGGTGGGGTCTCTGGGGGTGCGGCGCTGGGCGTAGGGAGTCGGAGGGGTGCCGGACAGGGGGTTGGTGGGGGTCTCTGGGTGGTGCGGCGCTGGGCGTAGGGAGCCGGAGGGTGCCGGGCAGGGGTTGGTGGGGTCTCTGGGTGGTGGGGCGCTGGGGGTGGGGAGGCGGGGGGGGGCCGGGCAGGGGGGGTTTGTGGGGGTCTCTGGGTGGTGCGGTGCTGGGCGTAGGGAGTCGGAGGGGTGCCGGGCAGGGGGTTTGGGGGGGTCTCTGGGTGGTGCGGCGCTGGGCGTAGGGAGCCGGAGGGTGCTGGGCAGGGGTTTGTGGGGTCTCTGGGTGGTGCGGCGCTGGGCGTAGGGAGCCGGAGGGTGCTGGGCAGGGGTTTGTGGGGTCGCTGGGTGGTGCGGCACTGGGCGTAGGAGCCGGAGGGTGCTGGGCAGGGGTTTGTGGGGTCTCTGGGTGGTGCGGCACTGGGCGTAGGGAGTCAGAGGGTGCCAGGCAGGGGTTGGTGGGGTCGCTGGGTGGTGTGGCGCTGGGCGTAGGGAGTCGGAGGGTGCCGGGCAGGGGTTGGTGGGGGTCTCTGGGCGGTGCGGCGCTGGGCGTAGGGAGTCGGAGGGGTGCTGGGCAGGGGGTTGGTGGGGGTCTCTGGGCGGTGCGGCGCTGGGCGTAGGGAGTGGGAGGGGGGCAGGGCAGGGGGTTGGTGGGGGTCTCTGGGTGGTGCGGCGCTGGGCGTAGGGAGTCGGAGGGGTGCTGGGCAGGGGGTCGGTGGGGGTCTCTGGGTGGTGTGGCGCTGGGCGTAGGGAGCCGGAGGGGCGCCGGGCAGGGGGTTGGTGGGGGTCGCTGGGTGGTGCGGCGCTGGGCGTAGGGAGTCGGAGGGGTGCTGGGCAGGGGGTTTGTGGGGTCTCTGGGGTGCGGCACTGGGCGTAGGAGTCGGAGGGTGCCGGGCAGGGGTCGGTGGGGTCTCTGGGTGGTGCGGCGCTGGGCGTAGGGAGCTGGAGGGTGCTGGGCAGGGGTTGGTGGGGTCTCTGGGGTGTGGCGCTGGGCGTAGGGAGTCGGAGGGTGCTGGGCAGGGGTTGTGGGGTCTCTGGGGGTGCGGCGCTGGGCGTAGGGAGTCGGAGGGTGCTGGGCAGGGGTTTGCGGGGTCTCTGGGTGGTGCGGTGCTGGGCATAGGGAGCCGGAGGGGTGCCGGGCAGGGGTCTGTGGGGTCGCTGGGTGGTGCGGCGCTGGGCGTAGGAGCCGGAGGGTGCTGGGCAGGTGGTTGGTGGGGTCTCTGGGGTGCGGCACTGGGTGTAGGGAGTCGGAGGGTGCTGGGCAGGGGTTGGTGGGGTCTCTGGGTGGTGCGGCGCTGGGCGTAGGGAGCTGGAGGGTGCTGGGCAGGGGTTGGTGGGGTCTCTGGGGTGCGGCGCTGGGCATAGGGAGTCGGCGGGGTGCGGGGCCGGTGGGTTGGGGGGGTCGCTGGGTGGTGTGGCGCTGGGCGTAGGGAGTCGGAGGGTGCTGGGCAGGGGTCGGTGGGGTCTCTGGGTGGTGCGGCGCTGGGCGTAGGGAGCCGGAGGGGTGCTGGGCAGGTGGTGGGGGGGGGTCTCTGGGGGGTGCGGGGCTGGGCGTAGGGAGCCGGAGGGTGCTGGGCAGGGGTCTGTGGGGTCTCTGGGGTGCGGCGCTGGGCGTAGGAGCCGGAGGGTGCCGGGCAGGGGTCGGTGGGGGTCTCTGGGTGGTGTGGCGCTGGGCGTAGGGAGCCGGAGGGGTGCTGGGCAGGGGGTTTGTGGGGGTCTCTGGGTGGTGCGGCGCTGGGCGTAGGGAGCCGGAGGGGTGCCGGGCAGGGGGTGTGTGGGGGTCTCTGGGTGGTGCGGTGCTGGGCAGGGGGTAGCATGGTGCAGCATAGACCTGCCCCCAAGGGGAAGAAGCACGATGGCAGTGCAGGGCTGGGCTGGACAGCGTGGGTCTGGCAGCTCCCGGTTTGTAAACAGGGCCCTTGTACTGGGCTGGGGGGAGTGGGGCTGTCCCTGCCGTACCATGACCCATCTCCCGTTGCCCCCGGCCAGCCCCTCGCTCTGAGGACTCTGCCCCCCTGCCCCATGTCCCCCATGGGGGCCCACAAATATGTTTAGCACCGGGCCCACAAAAGGTTAATCCGGCCCTGTTTGGGGTGCAGGCTCTGGGAGGGAGTTGGGGGGCGGGAGGGTTGCAGGCTATGGGGAGGTTGAGTGAGGGGTGCAGGCTCTGTGCTGGGGCAGGGTATAGGGGTGCCGGTGGGGGTGCGAACACGCAGGCTCTGGGTGGGTTTTGGGGGCGGGAGGGTTGCAGGCTATGGGGAGGTTGAGGGAGGGGTGCAGGCTCTGAGCTGGGGCAGGGGATGGCGGTGCAGGGGGTGCGGACACGCGGGCTCCGGGAGGAGTTGGGGCGGAGGGTTGCAGGCTATGGGGAGGTTGAGTGAGGGGCAGGCTCTGAGCTGGGGCAGGGGATGGTGGTGCGGACACGCGGGCTGGGGAGTTGGGGCGGGGTTGCAGGCTATGGGGAGGTTGAGTGAGGGCAGGCTCTGAGCTGGGGCAGGGATGGGGTCCATAGCCTGCAACCCTCCCACCCCCAACTCCCCTCCCTGAGCCTGCGTGTCCGCACCCCCCAGCACACCCATCCCCAGCCCCAGCTCAGAGCCTGCACCCCTCACTCAACCTCCCCAGAGCCTGCAACCCTCCCGCCCCCCAAGTCCCTTGTCCACACCCTAAACTACACTAGTCTCAGCAGGTTTGTCACATCCTCTCCCCTCCCTTTCTCCACCTAAGATATTTCCTGCCTCCCACCACCTCCTAGTGTAGTGAACAGGTTTCAAACCTCGAGCAGGCTCTTACCTCCTAAACAGGGACGGCTGTTTTCTAGTAAAATCACTAAAAGGGAAGGAGAAAACTCGAAAGAGGTTGCTCCTGGCACTCATGTCCGTGACCCTGAATACTCCCTCTGTCCTCAGAGAGAGACCTGGAGAAGGAGACTTGCTGAAGCAAAGCCACAGGGGTCTCTGAGGTTTCCCTGGCCCCTCACCCCTGTCCTGCCTGGCTGATGTCAGCATCTCTCTGTGAGGTCACCACCTCCCCACCACCTTGGACCAATAGTCTGAGGTCCTGCAAAAGGCCTTTGTGATGTCACTGCCACACCCCTCCCTTGCTGTGCCAATGTCCTGCCCCTGGCCAGGCACTTTGCAGGTTTGAGCTACTCCCTGTGGATCACCCCACTCAAGGAGTGTTCGTTCTAGGCAGCAAGCCGGCTAGACAGGAAAACATCAGACACTGCTCCCAATGCTATACTCAGTTTTTTAGAAATTACTCAACTTTATGGCCAGAAGAGACCATTAGAGCATCTAATCTGACCCCCTGCATATCACAGGCCTCCTGTGGGACACAAGAGCTACTTTTGGAGCAAGCACATTCCAGAAAGGCATCTAGTCTTCATTGACTGACATCAAGAGATGGAGAATCCACCACTTTCCTTGGTAGCTTGTTCCTGTGGTGACTCATCCTCACTGTTGAATATTTGTGCCTTAATTGTAATATGAATTTGTCTCTTTTCACCTTCCAGCCACTGGATCTTGTTAGGCCTTTCTCTGCTCGATTCAAGAGCCCTTTAATACCCAATCCTTTCTCTCCATTAAGGCACTTCAATACTTCAATGAAGTCACCTTTCAATCTTCTTTTGATCAGCTAAACAGGTTGAGCTCTTTCAATAGCTCACTAGAAGGCATTTTTCTCCAGCCCTCAGAACATTTGGTGGCTCTTTGCTGCCCCAGCTCCAATTTCACAATATCTTTTTCAAATGAAAACACCAAAATTGGAGGCAGTATTCCAGTATCAGTCTCACTGATGCCGTGTCACCTCCTGTGACTTTACTGACATAATCTGTAACTGTATAGATCACCGTTGCGACCACTGTTCTTTATTTGCAGCCAATATTGAATAAAGGTTGTTGTGTAAGGGGGTCTATGGAGAGGTTCTGATTGGCTGATAATGATGCTCTCTCTAGATGTGTATCATTTTTGTAGTTAACATTATGAATATTGGTTCTATGCTGCCTGTATTTCAAACTTTTGCTCTGCTTCTGGGGATACCCCAGACAAGTTGGTGTCAGTTCTGCCTAGCCGGCTTGATGCAGTTTAGGCAAATGTGATAACCACTACACTACAGAAACTCCATTACAGTGCACTGCCCTGCTCTCAAATTCCCTACACTTTGGTGGTGCTCACCCTGGCACACACTGGTGGGTGAACCTGGAGAAACTGGCAGCAGCTCTCTGATGGGTCAGCTGGAAGAACAGAGGACTGGAGCCAGGGATCAGGAAGTCGTCCTTACATCACCCTTGTGACTCTAGCTTGAAGGGGAGCTTCTTTTTCTTCCCCTTGCTGAGAAGCAGCAAGAGAAGAAAGGTAGGTCAGGTGGGCCAACTGGGTGCAGAAGCCAATGCTGCCTTTTCCTGCAGTAAAGCCCAAAATGAGGGACTTACATTGAGTAGAGGCAGTGCTGGGCTTCCAGGAAAGAGCTCACTGCTGCAGCAAGAGGGATGAAACAACCTGCTGAAGCCTGGGATTGAACCAGGGACCTTTAGATCTTCAGTCTAACGCTCTCCCAACTGAGCTACTTCAGCACCTGCAGGGGCCTTTTTGGGGTGCTGCTTCTCACCTTGAAGTTTATTCTCCATAAACCATCTCTCCAGTCAACAATGGCCAATGCAAGATGGACATCGCTCGCTATTTTAGCATTTGGAAACATCATCAACTAGTCTCTGGATCTCTCAAATGCTGCACTTCAGTTCATGGGGGAAAGGCGAGAGAAGCAACCTTTGAACAAAGGGCCTGTGGTTAACATCCTGACGCTGTCAGTCTCCAACTGTAACACTATTTAATACCGGCCCACCCTGTGCTGGTGAGTGCTCCATTGCTAGATGTTAGTACATTTCAGTTACTGTCAAAATTAAAAGTTTCTATATGCTTAAAAGAAATGATTTTTTTCTTTTGCTTATATGTGGCATGAATAAATACAGATTTACACATCCTAGCATGAACATTTATTGTCTTATATGATAGAGAAAATCATGCATCCAGATTGTGCATCCAAATCATGAAATGAGCTACAAATGCAATAAAAATAAGGTATTCAATGGTTTAACATATGGAGCAGGGCTGGGGGGTTCCGAAGACACGTCTTGCCTGGGACGCCACTTGGTCTAGGGGAGGCCCCGTCAGGGAAAGCAGGAGTTAGTCTCACACGCCTATTTCCAGGCTGTAATCTGTGGGCGCCCTGCTCTGGGGGAGGGATCGCGGCAGCCCAGACTCAGGGCTGGAACAGGCCCCGGATTGAGGTGGTGGCTGCAGGGTTTGCAGCGTTCTGATGTCTCAGACAATGTGTCTCCCCAAAGCCTCAGATCTGTGTCCCCAGAAGGCTCCTGCGCTGCCTCCGCTCCTTTCACAGTCTATAGCAAGGAGCAGCAGCAAGGGTCAGGGATGAGCCATAGGCACTCGGTGGGGGGCAGAGGCTTCAGGAGGAAACCCAGCCCCCAGAGCAGAGGGGGATGGGAGGCTTTTTCTCTCTCCTTAGCCACGGGCTATAGCTCCGAGAGCTCTGTGAAATGCCTCCCCGCCCACAGCCTGGGGAAGGGGAAGGAGTCCCAGGTTCTAGCTCGATTTGGAGGAGGATCACTGGACCCTAGAATCACTTGCTGCCCTTTCCCAGAGAAACCTGTGATGCCCAGAACGGGGCTGAGATAAATGCTGACAGGAGCCAGGAATTGCTCCCCTGGAATAGCAGCAGGATTGAGCAGCTAGAAATCTCCCCAAAGGAGCTGAAGCCTTGGTGGGTCAGACATAGATGCCCCAGGTACTGCATGGGGGGGTTAGGTTTGTTTCTGGACGAGAGCAGTGAGAGTTTTATTGCCTCAACATTTCTGTAGAAAAATTCAGACCCAAACTGTGTGTGGTGGGGAGGTCGATAGCGGTTTCTTTGGGTTTGATTTAGTTTGTTTTCTCATTCTCATTGTAAAAGCCCTGGACCATTTTGATGGGAACAATGTTTGTGGAAGGCCAAGGACAAGTAAGAAAAGTTAAAAATCTGCGTTGGAGTGAGGGGGTCTGTGTGGGTCAGGGCAGGGGTGGAGATTTTCATGGGGAGGGGGTTAGGGGATAAACGAGAGGCTTTTGCGGGAACACAGGGGGATGTTTTGCAGTTTAACCTCCCCACTTTCCTGTGCTGCTGCCCAGCTCAGGCCCCACTGACACCCCTGTGACGAAGTGGGAATTTTCTGGATGTTTTGTTTGCATCTTGTGTGTACCTCAGTTTCCCCTATTTGTTGCACGATTATCTAGGTTAAAGGTCCAAAATGTGGGGTGCACCCTGCCAGGGGGAATGGAGTAACATTCAGGGGGATGCAACTGGGCCCGGGCCAGCCCCCATGGGGGTGGGGAGGGGGAGCCACCCAGCTCCACTCTTGGCTCCAGCTCTGGCCCCTGCCTCTGGCCAGGAGGAGTTGGACAACAAAGAACGAGCTGGAGGCCAGGTGAGCAGGTTGCCAGGGAAACAGGACAGAGGACAGACGAGGGGCAAAGGGCCTGGCTGAGTCGGGCTGTTGGGAGCAAGGAGTCTGCTGGGTTGGGACTCGAGGGGAGAGCCCAGGCTCTGAGTTCGGGGTCTGCCCAAGATGGACGTTGCTGAATCTTCCTGCTTCCTGTGCGAACACAGAACTTTCCCAGGCTGGATCCCAGACCCCTAACAAACCTTCTGTTGTACAGCGCTGGCTGAGAGTCACTGGGGACTGTGGAAGTTGGGGGTGCAGCAGGACTCCCCTTCGGGGGGGGGTGAGGCTTTCCGAGGTGTCCGATTCAGGTGGACTCACTGCAGGAAGCTCCTGGTGTGGACCAGGGGGGCTGAAAGGTCCAAGGTCAGTCCCAGGAGGGGCTGAAGCCAGGGAGGCTTCCCCCAGTGAGGGCGTCTCCTGGGGGGTGTCACACTGAGGAGGCTCCTGCCTGGGTTTGACTCAGAGCTGTTCCAGAGCACGGAGCCTGTGTGCCCGTCACAGCCCCCCAGCATGTGACCTACAGGCTCCACTCTGGCAAAGCTCCCTGTAAATCAGAGACAAACTCCCCCCTTCTCCCAGTTACTCTCCCCTGCACAGAACCCAGAGCAGTTCCTGCCTCGCTGGGTCTCCTGCCAGCCACAGCTGGCCAAGGAGCTGCCCGAGCAGCTCCCCTGTGTTGCCGGCTTAAAGAGCCCAAGGCGGAGCAACAGCAGGGTTTGTTGCCCGGTGTGCGTTGCACTAATTATTACACCAGGGTGGAGAAGCAAAACCAGGTTTATTTAAGCTTAAAGAAAGGTGCCAGGGAGAAAAGCATTTTTAAATTTTGCACCCCGATACAAGCGGTTTTTTTTTCTTTATACAGAACTTTAGCTAAGCATTTTTATTACCCCCACACTTCTTCTTTTCCCCCACCTTTCATTTCCATGCAGCAAATACACTTTGCAATAGCAATTACATGAAGCAGTTAAGTCATACTTGGCAAAAAACCACCTTAGCTCGTTAGCAACTCTTCTGTGATCAGTTATCTGTACTTTTCCACCGTGGGGGCTACATTCTCATGCATATAACTTTAATTACAGTACCTGCTTTCCGCCTATCTTATTTAGTATTGGCTACATCTAGTATTAAGCAACCTTGCCACTGCCAGTAATTAGCACATAACACAAAAGGTTACAAAAGTTTAGTAAGGCTAACAAAAGCACTTTACATAAAGATACTTTGGGTCACATAGGCCCAAAGTCACAACTTTGGTTTACTCAGGCCTAGTGGCACCAACAATTCCCCCCTTTGAGAATACGCAACAAACTTTTGGCGAGTTTTCTTAAACTTTAAAAACAAAAAAAACCAATGAAGCTTTACAGATATATGTACAACTGCTCTTTTGAGCTTAGTTACCCCAACCCAAGAATGAATGCATGAACAAAAGAGTGGAATGTTCATTTAACAACTAAGGGATTGGGGCACTGACTATAAATTAGTTAGGTAAACCAAGTGGTTTAATTTTCCAGATGTTTCGGTGAATAATTTAGTTCCATATGCATGCTCCCCATGGACCCAGCAGGATTCGGTATGTGGGAGCCCACACCCACCCTAACCGGTCCATATGCTTGGAAGGAGCACTGTGAATGTTCACACTTTCATTTAGAAAGTGTCCAAGTATGTTTTCATGACCACAGATCAGATGGTACTCCTGATGTGTCTGTAAGGGCAGTGGGTTAAATCTGGTGCTCAAGATTACTCTGAATGGCCATTAGCTGGTCATTTAGGAAATCCTGAATTTCTAAACATACCAGATTCCACTGCAATACCTTCCCAGCCTCAGTGATATTTAATACTATCTTTGTCAGTAACTTCTGGGTCATAGAACTAAGGGCTGAAATGACATGTAACTTACCAACTCCAGCCTGTACTTAAGATAGCTGAGTTTCAAGAATAAGGCTAGTAGCCTTTTCTAGTTGGCCCAATTTCTTATTATGTTTTTGTTTTTTTTAAGATATTGGCCCTAGCCCACAGGGATCTGCTCAATTCTTTTTCTTTCCAGAGGAAATAACCCAGGCCCTCTGTTGTGCTAATCTAATGGCAGCCCCTTGTGAGCAATCTGGGTATGTAGAAGTGATTTGAAAACTGGATAAGGGCAATGTTATTACATACTGAAGGATTTATTCAAAACACAGGGCACAGCCTGTAGATTAAACCCCAAAAGTTTAATCTACTCCACGATGCATCATATCTTGCTGCACAGTCAATAAATTCAGATGGCGTGAGCCCAAGAGAGACAGACGTCCCCACGGACAGTCTTCCTCCCAGTGTGGCTCTGGGGCATATGCTGAGGGATTTTTTACAAGAGCTCTACATACAAACAGCTTCAGAAGCTACCTGTTTGCTGACAAAACAGGAGTAATTGAAGGATCGTGTTGTAATTAAGTGATCCTTCCGGTGGCCACCTTTCCTGGCTCTCTAGCTGATACTGAGGCCAGTCTACTGTACAGAACCTTTTCAGTTTACTTTTAGTCAATGGATCTGATTCAAACACTCTCCAATTCATCAGAATGCATTCTAAGGGTGTACATCATACCATGCCTGTACTCTGTTCCTGCCCCATACCTATGGGAAGACACTGGGCGTCCCCAGGTCTTAACAGGCAAACAAAAGGTTAACAGCACTGGACTGTTCCTACCTTGTCCACAGGACCGGTTCCTCACCGTCGCCCGCAGCTGCTTCTCCACTATCTGAGCGCGTTGCACCGTTGTGTCCTCCAAGGTCAGCCTGACGCGTCTCTGCCGAGGCCCCCGGTAAAGGCACCGGTGCGCGCTGGGCTTTGGCTGTGACCATCGTCCACCGGCCATTGGAGGAGTCCGGGCAAGGCACAATTTTGCCTCGAGCCCACCCAGGGACGCCAAAACTGTTGCCGGCTCAAAGAGCCCGAGGCGGAGCAACAGCAGGGTTCGTTGCCCGGTGTGCGTCGCACTAATTATCACACCAGGGTGGAGAAGCAAAACCAGGTTTATTTAAGCTTAAAGAAAGGTGCCAGGGAGAAAAGCATTCTCAAATCCTGCACCCCGATACAAGCGGTTTTCCTCTCTTTATACAGAACTTCAGCTAAGCATTCCCATTACCCCCACACTCCTCCTCTCCCCCCACCTTTCATTCCCATGCAGCAAATACACTTTGCAATAGCAATCACATGAAGCAGTTAAGTCATACTTGGCAAAAAACCACCTTAGCTTGTTAGCAACTCTTCTGTGATCAGTTATCTGTACTTTTCCACCGTGGGGGCTACATTCTCATGCATATAACTTTAATTACAGTACCTGCTTTCCGCCTATCTTATTTAGTATTGGCTACATCTAGTATTAAGCAACCTTGCCACTGCCAGTAATTAGCACATAACACAAAAGGTTACAAAAGTTTAGTAAGGCTAACAAAAGCACTTTACATAAAGATACTTTGGGTCACATAGGCCCAAAGTCACAACTTTGGTTTACTCAGGCCTAGTGGCACCAACACCTGGGTCCCTGTGCAGGGGCAGCATCAGTTCCGACCTCACGAGTACAGTGGTGACGCTCCCTGCCTGTCACGGGGGGGACGAGGGCTTGATTCCCTGAGGAGAAAGCTGGGATTGTGACACCCGTGTATGTCTGCAGTGCAATTAAACCCCACAGCTGGCCCAGGCCGGCTGACTCGGGCTTGCCAGGCTCGGGATCCAGGGGCTGGAGCCCGACCACTGGGACCCTCCCCACTCGCTAGGTTGAGTGGCCGATATACTGAAGATGAGTTGGTAAGTGGGGAATGTGCACTGGGTGCTGCCACTGGACAGACACTTCCCAGCAGGAGCCCCACCCAGTGAATGTGATCTACTCTAAAAACATGTGATGACAGAAAGTCAGCCTGGGGCTCCGGATTTATCATCTCGCAACGACTCGATTCAACTTGCTCATAAAAAAAGTTGTTTTTTTATTGCGACCCTGAAAATTGCCTCCAGTGTGAAAGTCAGAGCTGGATTGTTTCGAGCTCACGCACCCTTATCACTATTGAAGGAGTAAAGGAACGTGCAATCCAATGAAGCCTTAACATGTCATTTGATCCTCAAGCCTTGTCCCTGTGGCAGGATCTCAAGGACAGACAGAAATGTTACCCGGTGTCAGGAGGAGAGAGGAAAGCACTTCCCCTCGTGTATTTCCCCAGGCTGTTGTGCAAGGCAGCAGAGGCCCTTTACACATTTTCTGTCACTGATTTTCTTCATGTTGGTGTGGGAGGAAAGACTTAGACCTGCCCACTTTGTGACCCTGTGAATGTGAAGTGACCAAGTGGTGAGTTAACAGTGATGCTGTTGCACAGGGTTTGATTGGAATTAGAAAACAAAAAGCCCTTAAAGTGGAACTCTTGGGTGAATAGAACGAGCTGATTTATAGTCAGCCTTGAAAGGCAATAGACTGTTACATTGCGCAGAACAGCCTGGTTTGGTTGGTTGGTTGTTGTCCCTGGTAAATTGCAGAGGGTTCAGAGAAGAGCCACAGGAATGATTAAAGGCTTGAGCAGGGAGAGGAGTTTAAAAACAAACTGAACGTTTCCTGCTCCTGCCAGCTGTGACTGCTGAGGACATTTTCCTTCTCTACTCCAGGGTCTCTCTTCTGCCAGATTCTCAGCAAGTCAGGCCCCCTGCAGACTATGGCAGAGCAGTTTGGTATTAAGTTGCAGGACTCACAATGTAAGAGTGCAGCTGCTGTAGCACCTTGACTGACCATGGGCTAAATCCTGCAGCCCTGGCAGCCCAGGATAACCTCCCACTGGTGGTGATGGGAATTTAGCCTTTGTAACGATCTGCTGGTACCTGAGCTCTCAGATGTGAATTAAACTGGGGGCAGACACAGCTCTGTCCAAACAAGTGAAGGATGTAAGTGAAAGAGCAAAGCTGGCCCTGGGGAGCTGCTGCAGTCCCGTAACCACAGTTGGGAGGGAACAGAGGGAAAACACCTGGAGCAGTACTGAGAAAAGGAAGTTTGTCAGTGAGATCAGTAGCAATAAATGTGAACTGAAGGAGTGCTTTCTCCTCTGTGCCGACAGGTTTGAATTGTGTTACTGTACTATGAGATAAAGCTTTACAATATCCTGCTCTAATTTCAGGATGGGTCTGAAACCATAATTAGTCTCTGTAGAAGTGGGACTTTCAAAATTCCCAAGGAATTTAAGGGGTGGGGTTCACGGTTGGTCACCTGAGGGAGTGCAGTAGAATTCAAACCAAAGACCAGAGAAGCGAGAACAGGGATTGTGGGACACCTCCCGGAGGCCAATCACAGCACTGTAATCGACCAGGGTGTCTACACTGGCACCACGGGGCTGTAGTCCCGGTGCAGAAAGCTGTACGCCTCTCGTTGGGAATCCCTCTGATTTATTGTTTTTACAGAGGGTGAAATGACAATTTTTCCTATCCCTGCCCTGTTCCTGCTCTTTCTTATAGTTCAATATATTTTAAGTGAGAAAAATGATAGTAAAATATCTGCTCTCCAACACAAGTTGAAGCAACATCAGAGCAACTGGGAATGAAACAATTTATTTCCAAAAAGGGAACTCGATGACTAACAATGGCTTTGAAATGGGGGAACAGTATAACCGTGATGCTCAGGGTTTGTTTAGACTAGGAAAAGTGATGGAATTTAGGTCAGTTGAAGGGGAAAGCTAATGCCAACCACTGCACCTGGGCATCTGTTCTACAACTATAATTGTCTTTTTACATCAAGATCACTAACTTGAGCAGACGACGCCATGTACAGCCCTAGTGGATGTAAGGCACAGATACTTTTTGCCTCACTGTACCTTGTTGGGATCAAACCTCCAGGAGCTGATGAACATTCCTAGCTCAAAAGGAAAGGAGTTGATAGAAAAGATCACACTGACCCCAAAGAAGGGTGAGCTGCAAAAGGCAGAAGCAGGTAACTCATCTGATGGAGCTGAGAGACCACGGTGAAGATGGTGCAAAAATCACAATGTGGGAATTAGGAAATGTGATTTTTTTTTTTAAATTTTGCCCAGCCCTAGTCAAGGGATTTATTACAGTTCTCTCTCATGTGGATTTTCTGATGTCTGATAAGGTCTGAGTTCTGATTGAAGCTTTTTCTGCACTCAGAGCACGTGTAGGGCGTCTCCCTCGTGTGGATTCTCTGATGTCTAATAAAGTTTGAGCGCCGATTGAAGCTTTTCCCACACTCAGAGCACGTGTAGGGCGTCTCCCCTGTGTGGATTCTCTCATGTCTGATAAGGTCCGAGTTCTGACTGAAGCTTTTCCTGCACTCAGAGCACGTGTAGGGCTTCTCCGCTGTGTGGATTCTCCTGTGTGTACTCAGGACAGAGCTCTGATTGAAGCTTTTCCCGCACTCAGAGCATGTGTAGGGCGTCTCCCCTGTGTGGATTCTCCGATGTCTGGTAAGGTGTGAGCTCTGATTGAAGCTTTTCCCGCACTCAGAGCACGTGTAGGGCGTCTCCCTTGTGTGGATTCTCTGATGTCTAATAAAGTTTGAGCGCCGATTGAAGCTTTTCCCGCACTCAGCGCACGTGTAGGGCGTCTCCCCTGTGTGGATTCTCTGATGTCTGGTAAGGTGTGAGCGCTGATTGAAGCTTTTCCCGCACTCATGGCACATGTAGCGTGTCTCTTCCAAGTTAATTCTGTCACTTGTTATAAGGTCTGAGTGGCTACTAAAGTTTTCCTCTGGCCTCTGCTGAGTCTCACAGGCTTTTGGTTTTTCTGGGAGTGCACAACTCCTGGAAACATTCCCTTTGAGTCTTCCTGATAAAGTTCCACGTGGTTCTCTTTGCTCAGCATCTTCCTGCTGGAGTGTCTCCTCCTCATTCTGACTCACCATCCCATCACCTGATGGGAGACACAGAGAATCCAGGCATAGGTCACTACCTGCGCCAGAAAGAAAGAAAATTTCAGAGAGAGGAATGGAAAAAGGGATGAACAATCCAAAATATGTGTGGGAGAGATCAAACCTATCAGGAGCTGATTTTCCCCAGAGGAGAGAGGAAGGGATCAGTTTTGGTCTGCATCTCATGAGAACACTCAGGGGAAAGTGAGATCAGGGAGCAACCTGCTGCCAGTTGTCAGTCAGAATAGGAGGGAAGCCATGAGTGACATCTGCCATAATGATTCCACATCTGCAGGGAACAATCCTGAACTTGGAGAGCTCACAGGATCTTTGTAGGGCATCCTGAATGTTTCCTGCATTCCCACACAGTTTTTGAGTTGGTTTAACCAAGTCCTCACCTGTGCAGGCAGCTCTTGGAAGCACTTCTTTCTCAGAGCCCTGGACGTCTGGGACCCACGGCTCTTCCCCTCGTTCCAGCTGCGAGATCACATCAGGTTTGGAATTTGGAAACCCTACTGCAGGTAAAGAAAATGAGGGAGGTCAGTGTAATTTGTGGGATACTTGGCACAAAGAATAGTCCATGGTTTTACCCCCAGCTCATTTTTAAGCAGTAACATCCCAAGGCCAGCTTCCTTGGCTCAAAGTGGCAGGAGAGTTATTATGATTATAAATCATATGCATTACCTTAGTGCCTAAGGACCAACTAACAGTGGGTCCCCATTGTGCTAGGCACAGTACAAACAGAGAACAGTAGCTGGGCCATGCCCTGAAGAATTTACAATCTGAATAGACAAGACAGACACAGAATGGGGGAAGGGACAGAACCCACTGATAGAATAGAGATATTCAGGCCTGCCTGTAATCTATAGTTTAAGAACTTAGGGGTATTTTTATCACTTAGCTACTTAAAGGAGTATGAAAACAAAGAATCAAAATCACTGTCTGTATTTGTAAGGGCCTTCTCTTACTGTGACCGTCTGAGGCCTTGTTCTTAGGCTAAGGCCTTTGGCTAAGCAGCAGGGGCAGCCATAAGCTGGGAAGCAAAGGGTCACATCCTCACATCCCAAACCAGTCACACTGAAATAAGGTGCTACTGGGCTGTTAGGAAGATGATCCTGTCCTGATAGTGCCCATCACCACCAGATAAAGAAACAGATCTTAAGATGGTTAAAGAAAACTTAGTTTGACAGCAGCCTGTCTGGCAAGAAATCACTTCTCAATGCTTGTGGTTGTGAAACCCTCATTTCTGTATTGTTCTATCTTGATGGCCACCACTTTTACATTGTTAATCAGTCTGATTCTCTAATTGTTTCTATCTGCTGTATAATTAATTTTGCTAGATGTAAGTTAATGAGGATAGTGGGATACAATTGGTTAGATAATTATGTTTCAATGTGTTAGGACTGATTAGTTACATTTCAGTACAATGATTGGTTAAGCAAAGGTGTAGCTGTGCATATTACTATATAAACTGAGTCAAACAGGAGGGGGAACAGGAACAGGGAACAGGGACACAGGCAAGGCTCTGCGGTGTCAGAGCGGGTCAGGGGACACAGGGTAAATGCTCTGCGGTGTCAGAGCGGGTAAGGAGGACACGGGTAAACGCTCTGCGGTGTCAGAGCGGGTAATGGGGACATGGGAAAATGCTCTGCGGTGTCAGAGCGGGTAAGAGGACACGGGGTAAACACTTTGCAGCATCAAAGCTGGGAACAGAGCACTGGGAAACAGACTAAGAGATAAGCCCGACTGGTGTGAAGGGCTTCGGAATATGGTTGCTTGGAAACTAACCCCAATAAACATGGCATTGTCTGCGCTTCGGACTTCTGGTCAGTTGCTGCTTCCTGTCTGTGTGACAAGACCCAGGGAAGTGGAAGGGTGAAGGGAAAACCCTGTAACAAAACTGACATGGCCTGATAACCAAGAGGTGAGCCTTAGAGGACGGTTTTAATACACACTGGAACTGATCAGGGATTCCCATGAGGACTGAGAGGAGCGATGGTAAACACTCATTTATATCCTTTTCTTGTCTGATATCTTTTCCCATAAGGCTGAACCTCTGGCACTGTCATGGATCCATAGGATCTCTGCAATGCCCTGGCTTTTAAACCGTCCTTGGGAAGTGCCCCTTGAGTGCACTAGACCCCCAAGGGGTCCCACTCTTCCACAAGGACAGGCCATGTAGCTTCAACATCTGAGACTGAGCCTCTGGCTTCAACACTCCTACTTCAACCTGTGAGCTCTGCCAGCAGGTCCAGCTGAACGACACTCCTGTTCAGTGACGGTTCCTCAGTCAATGCACAGAGCAAGTTTTTGCTGTGACACTGGGCAGACTTGAAAACATAGCAGGGTTTATTAGTCAACTGAAACACAGCATTGGAAAGTCCTTAGATTAGCACAGGGAAGCAAAGAAGACAATACAGTCCACACTGGCCAATGCCCTTGAGCCAGGCTGCTGTAGAAAATGCTTTGGTTTCCTTTCCCTGTGCCTGTCCATTAGTCTTCACTCCAGTAGAGCTCCTGCGTCTGCGAGTCCAGTTCTTCCTGCTCCCAAAAAAGGACGGTTACTCACCATTGTAACTGTTGTTCTTCGAGATGTGTTGATCATATCCATTCCAGTTAGGTGTGCGCGCACTGCGTGCATGCTAGTCGGAAGATTTTTACCCTAGCAACACTCGGTGGGTCGGCTGGGCGCCTCCTGGAGTGGCGCCGCTATAGCGCCGGATATATACCCCTGCCGACCCATCCGCTCCTCAGTTCCTTCTTGCCGACTACTCCGACAGTGAGGAAGGAGGACGGGTTTGGAATGGATATGAGCAACACATTTTGAAGAACAACATTTACAACGGTGAGTAACCGTCTTTTCTTCTTCGAGTGATTGCTCATATCCATTCCAGTTAGGTGATTCCCAAGCCTTACCTAGGCAGTGGGGTCAGAGTGAGACGTCGCAGAATGCAAAACTGCTGAGCCAAAGGCTGCATCGTCTCTGGATTGTTGGACCAATGCGTAGTGTGAGGCAAAGGTGTGAATCGATGACCAGGTAGCCGCCCTACGTATTTCCTGGATGGGGACATGAGCCAGGAAGGCGGCAGAAGAGGCCTGCGCCCGCGTAGAATGGGCAGTGAGATGGCTAGCGGGAATGTGAGCCAGTTCGTAGCACGTTCTGATGCAGGATGTTACCCAAGATGAGATCCGTTGGGAAGAGACCAGCATGCCCTTCATGTGGTCTGCCACCGCTACAAAGAGCTGAGGTGAACGCCGGAAGGGTTTTGTTCTCTCTATATAAAAGGCGAGAGCCCTACGGACATCCAAAGTATGTAGTTGTTATTCCCTGCGCGATGAGTGCGGCTTTGGGGAAAAAACTGGGAGGAAAATGTCTTGATTGACATGAAAAGCAGACACCACCTTAGGGAGGAAAGAGGTGTGGCCACAGGTGTACCTTGTCCTTATGGAAGACGTATAAGGGGATCAGCCGTCAAGGCACGAAGCTCCGAGACTCGCCTCGCCGAGGTGATAGCGCCGAGGTGATAGCGACCTTTCTTCCAGGAAAGGTACAGCAGGGAACATGTGGCCATAGGCTTGAAGGGGGCCCCCATAAGCTTGGTCAACACCAGGTTTAGATCACAGGTGGGGGCTGGGTGATGGACTTGGGGGTACAACCGTTCCAGTCCCTTAAGGAACCTGGAAACCATGGGGTGAGAGAAAATTGAACAGTCACTTTCACCTGGGTGGAAGGCGGAAATAGCTGCCAGATTAACCTTTATAGAAGAGACCGCCAGGCCCTGCTCTTTGAGAGACCAGAGACAATCCAGGATAGTAGGGATGGAAACCTGTCCTGGGACCAAGTTACTCTGATCACACCAGTGCGAGAAACGCTTCCACTTGGCGAGATAAGTCGTCCTGGTGGAAGACTTCCTACTTCCCAAGAGGACCTGTTGTACCGAAGCAGAGCAGCAGAGCTCTGCAGTGAGATGGTTCCACCACGCAGGTGAACGCCGGAAGGGTTTTGTTCTCTCTATATAAAAGGCGAGAGCCCTATGGATATCCAAAGTATGGTTCCACCACGCAGGAGCCATGCAGTGAGATGAAGGGACTGCAGGTCTGGGTGGTGAAGCCTGCCGAAGTCCTGTGTTATGAGGTCCGGCCACAGTGGCAGGGGAATCGGATCCGCCACTGAGAGGTCGAACAACAGGGTGTACCAGTGCTGCCTCAGCCATGCTGGAGCAATGAGGATCAGGTTGGCTCTGTCCCTGTGGAGCTTGAGAAGGACTCTGTGAACAAGGGGAAACGGCGGAAAGGCATAAAATAGGTGCCTTGTCCACGGGAGGAGGAATGCGTCTGAGAGGGAGCCTGGGGAGCGTCCTTGGTAGGAGCAGAACACCTGGCATTTCCTGTTCTCTCGGGAGGCAAAGAGGTCTATGCAGGTAAAGCCCCACCTCCGGAAAACGGAATGGATGATGTCAGGACGGATCGACCATTCGTGAGACAGGAAGGATCTGCTGAGGCGATCTGCCAGAGTGTTCTGGACTCCTGGGAGAAAAGACGCTACCAAATCGATTGAGTGGGCTATGCAAAAGTCCCACAGGTGAGTGGCTTCTTGGCGAAGTAGGGAGTAGCACGCCCCACCCTGCTTGTTTATGTAATACATGGTCGTCGTGTTGTCTGTGAACACAGATACACAGTGGCCTTGGAGATGGACCCGAAACACCTGGCATGCTAGACGGACTGCCCTCAGCTCCTGCACATTGATATGCAGGGTCAGCTCCTGGGGCAACCAGAGGCCTTGAGTGTGAAGGTTCCCGAGGTGGGCACCCCAACCCAGAGATGATGGGTCTGTGGTTAGTGCCACCGAGGGTTGAGGAGGGTGGAACGGCATCCCTGCGCAAACTACAGTGAGGTCCAGCCACCAAGTGAGGGAGTCGAGAACCGTCCTGGGGATAGTGATCACCGAATCTATATTGTCTCTGTGTGGACGGTATAGAGAAGCAAGCCAGGTTTGGAAGCACCGAAGTCGCAGTCTCACGTACTTGGTCACAAAGGTGCAGGACGCCATGTGACCTAATAGACCGAGGCAGGTGCGCACCGACGTTGTCGGGAAGGATTGAAAACTTCGACTGATCGAAGACATTGACTGTTCCAACGACCGTCACGGGCGGTAAGAAGGAACTGAGGGGCGGATGGGTCGGCAGGGGTATATATCCGGTGCTATAGCGGCGCCACTCCAGGGGGCGCCCAGCCGACCCACCGAGTGTTGCTAGGCTAAAAATCTTCCGACGAGCGTGCAGCGCAGCGCACACTTACTGGAATGGATATGAGCAAGCACTCGAAGAAGAACTATATTTACCCTGAGGATATAACCCTGCTAGGGACAATAATGAACTGAGAGACCTCCCAAGGGCTTTGTTGGGCATTCCAGATTTTTCCTTCAGGCACTTACAGATTCTGAGGTGGTTTAATGTTTCCTCACCTGTGCAGGGAGATCTCAGGATCTCTCTTTCCTCTGAACCCTGGAGGTCTGGGACGCATGGCTCTTCCCCTTGTTCCAGCTGGGAGATCACATCATGCTGGAAAACTAGAAACCCTGCTCAGATGAAAGAAAACAAAGGAATTCAGTTGATTTCATAAGACTTGGTCATAAAAAAACATTCTATTAATTTAACTTCAGTGCTTAGTGTGACCTGGTGGGCCAGGGGCAGTTCTCACTGAAAATCCCAAAGTTAGGGCAGGCTGAAAAAGGGAGAGCAGATGTTCCCAAAACTGCTGGTTAACACTGAAGTTAAACTCACCGACCAGTCACCAGCTGTGCTTCTGATCCCCCACATGGGTTATCGAGAAGCTGAAAAAAGAAATCACACGGCCCCCTTTATTGCATCCCAGTTCTCTGGCTCCTAATCAGCGACTAAGTCCAGTACAGTGAGAGGTTATTTAAAAACTCTGCTCACATAAACAAAGTGTTCCTCTGACCCCAAAGCGTCAGCCACATCACCAGGTCAGTATAAGTTTGGATATTACCCGAAATTCCATCCTTCCAGCCAATCCTTTAGCATCTAAACTAAAGGTTTAAACGAAAGAAAGAAAGAAAGACGTTAAATGGGAAAGCAGTCAGATACATTCCAAAATTGATATATCAGGTTAGGTAATAATTGGAGATATACCAATCTCCTAGAACTGGAAGGGACCTTGAAAGGTCATTGAGTCCAGCCCCCTGCCTTCACTAGCAGGACCAATTTTTGCCCCAGATCCCAAAGTGGCCTCCTCAAGGATTGAACTCACAAGCCTGGGTTTAGCAGGCCAATGCTCAAACCACTGAGCTATCCCTCCCCCCATTCTTAGCAGTATTGGTGAGTTGCTGGCTTGAAAGTCCATCTGGAACACATCCACAGCTTGGATGGGTCATTCAGTCCTTTGTTCCAGAGTTCAGTTTGTAGAGAAGTTGCTCCAGAGGTAGGAAGGGGGATTGCAGATAAAATGGAGACGATGCAGCTGCCCTTTATATTCCTTTTGCCATGTGGCTTGTACTTCCTGTGTCCCAAACACAAGATTCACAGCATGTGGCATGGAAAAGCCTTGGAGTTCTCAGTAGACAGGCATACCCTGACATGTCTTGCTGACTCAATAGGTGTATCCTTGGTCCTTTCCATGGGCTCATTGTACAGCTGATGACCCTCAATGGGCCATCAGGCAGTGTTGATGTCAATATGTCTGGGGGTGTCACCCAGAAACACTGCACAAGTCTGGAAATACAGAATCATAGAATCTCAGGGTTGGAAGGGACCTCAGGAGGTCATCTAGTCCAACCCCCTGCTGAAAGCAGGACCAAACCCAACTAAATCATCCCAGCCAGGGCTTTGTCAAGCCTGACCTTAAAAACCTCTAAGGAAGGAGATTCTACCACCTCCTTAGGTAACCCATTCCAGTTCCTCACCACTCTACTAGTGAAAAAGTTTTTCCTAATGTCCAACCTAAACCTCCCCCTCTGCAACTTGAGACCATTACTCCTTGTTCTGTCATCTTCTACCACTGAGAACAGTCTAGATCCATCCTCTTTGGAACCCCCTTTCAGGTAGTTGAAAGCAGCTATAAAATCCCCCCTCATTCTTCTCTTCTGCAGACTAAACAATCCCAGTTCCCTCAGCCTCTCCTCATAAGTCATGTGCTCCAGCCCCCTAATCATTTTTGTTGCCCCCCGCTGGACTCTCTCCAATTTATCCACATCCTTCTTGTAGTGTGGGGCCCAAAACTGGACACAGTACTCCAAATGAGGCCTCACCAGTGCTGAGTAGAGGGGAATGATCACGTCCCTCGATCTGCTGGAAATGCCCCTACTTATACAATCCAAAATGCCATTAGCCTTCTTGGCAACAAGGGCACACGTTGTTGACTCATATTCAGCTTTTCGTCCACCGTAACCCCTAGATCGTTTTCTGCAGAACTGCTGCCCAGCCATTAGGTATAGATATAGTTATAGATATACCCTACATATCTATAACCAGGGGCGGCTCTAGAGCCCAGCGGGGCAAGCACCCGCCTGGGGCGGCCCTTTCCCAGGGGGGCGGCAGGCTGGGCCGGTGGACCTGCCGCAGTCATGCCTGCGGGAGGTCCACCGGAGCCCCGGGACGACCGGACCTGCCGCAGCCATGACTGCGGACGGTTCGCTGGTCCCGCGGCTCGGCTGGACCTCCCGCAGGCATGACTGCGGCAGCTCAACCGGAGCCGCCGGACCGCGAACCGTCCGCAGCTGCGGAGGTCCAGCTGAGCCGCGCGACCAGCGGAACCTCCGCAGTCATGCCCGCGGCAGGTCCGCTGCTCCCGCGGCTCGGGGGCGCCTCCCGGGCATGACTGCTTGGGGCGGCCAAATTTGTAGAGCCGCCCCTGTCTATAACTCACAATACAAAGGTGATACAAACATAGAAACAATATTATCATACTTGGCAAATCATAACATTTTCACTGACACCTTACATGGCATATCTAGCACGATTCATTGCAATTTTATCAGATTATATTATTATTTTATTATTAATACCAAAGTGTCTCACAATTCCATACAGTGTCACACTTGGTAAACCAGTGAATTCCCAGGACCAGTACCCCAGGTCCTTGAAGATGCTGAACACTATGCTTATGAGGGATTGAAATACCCACATATCTGCTGGGAACACACACACAGACACTGTGTCAGTCTATACCCCTGTGTTCACTCTTCTAGAAAATTATGATCAATTTTGTACACAGTATGGCTTGTGAGGTATCATTTGAAAACACATAATCTTCTGAATATTATCCTCCTGTTAAAATGTGTAGTAACACTGTATGTAAAGTTATGAGATTTTACTGTATGATATTACTGAAAAAGTTACAATTCTGGGGAACACCCACAGAGCAGTTCCTCAGAGACAGCAAGGCAAACAGCTGGTCAAACAGCCATTCTCCTGCAGGGGGAAGGTGGGAAGAAGACATTTACATTCCATCACAGGGACCTCTTGAAGCTGTGGAAAACAACCACATGATTGATTTTGAATCAGCTTAGCCTGAGGCTCTTTTCTTGGTTAAAAGTGCACAGGGAGCAACAGCTATTGGAATACTGTCCCCCTGAGCTAAAAATCACACAAGCCTTTTAAAGCTTAAAACCCCAAACAATGACACATACGTTGCACGTTAATTTCCTTACTTGGAATATATTGCAAAATATGATGCAGGTCAAAAGCAAGCTGAACAATCAGTTTTCCATATTCGGCCTTTCCTGTTATTGTTATTACACCTGGTGATATGAGAGCAAGACTCTGCATGTCTCAAGAAATGTCACTACCAACCTAGGCCATTTTCACATGCTGGGGCGCAATCAAGATCAGTGAGTTGTGTCATCTGTAACCCTGGGTGAGATTCAGTGTTCTGCTGCTGGAGCTCCCCTGTCTGGATACCCCCAGCCAGCATTCAAGGACGCACCAAGTGTCTGTGTGAAAAGTAACCCTGGACCAGCAGCTCTGACTCCAGCCGCCTGCTTGTTACATCCCAAGCACTTTCTGGTTTGGGTAGAGAAGGCTCAGGGTTTGAGAGAAAGCCGGGGGAAGCTTCTGTTCATTACGCTGGACCTAACCCCCAGTTTTACTTGGCTAAAGAGGAGCTATTTGACACTGTGCGATACGGCTCCTGTGCTCTGTTCCCAAAGTGTTCGGCAGCAGGAGAGTCTCTGGTAGTGTGTGTGTGTCACTGGCATATTGGGGTGATGCTGAAACAGGACAGAGTAGAGGTGGCATTGTGGGGCTGGCATGAACCTTAACTCTTCATTTCCCTTCCAAGAACGGAGGGGACAGGAACCCTTACCCAGCGAGGTCACAGTCTCATAGTTCTCCTGCATGACATCCCAGTAGAGGGCTCTCTGAGTGGGGTCCAGCAGAGTGTACTCTTCCTTGGTGAAATGAACAGCCACCTCCTTGAAGGTCACCGGCCCCTGAAAGAGCAAGAGTCCAACACTTAGCACCTGCTGCCCCACTCACAACCCCACTATTTGTGGCAGAGAGGAGCGAATCAAATGGAAGCTCTGGGTGGATCGCAGTCAACAGAGTCCCAGCCTGACCCCACTCAGGGTATCCAGCAAATACCAGGGTGAGGGGACGAAGCGAGAGCCCCTTGTCTCTCCCAGCAGATCCATCACACACCTACCAGCCATCGACTGATACAGGAGATGGAGCCCTAGCAGGGTCCAGGAGAGCTCCTGGTAGGAAGCCCAATAGCCTCCTCCTTGTGAGGAGCGGGATATGAAGGGAGAGGCAGCTCCAATAAGCCTGACCCATGGGTGCCCCCTTCATATCTCACAGCAGCCGCTGGTTAGTGAGCTCAGGCTCCAGCACTGGGAGTCTGGTCAGTTTGATAGCTCCATGTAGGTGGGCTATTTTCTTTCTTCACAAATTAGGGCATTTCCACCGCCGAACCTCCTGGGTCTGTGCCTAGAATCTAGGCCACTTATTAAATAACTCCCGGCAGGTTTGCTACACCCTGGCCTCCTCCTTTCCCCACGCTGTGAATTTCCTGCCCCGCTCCAACCTCCAAACCAGACTGTGCAAACCTTCCCATCTCCGGTGTATTTCCTGTCCCTCTCCTCCAGCAGGAACCCACCAGCAACCCCCCGATAATCTCTACCTGAGTTGGCTCCACTGCAGCCATTTCTCTTCCCTGTCCCACGCCAGGCTGGGATGAGCTGGAGCAAAACATGGACGCCATTCTGCAGCCTGTCTGGGGGAGAAGGGCAGTTGTGGGCGTTTCAGAACCGGTTTTAGTTAATTACACATCAGAATCCCCCAGGCCTTTTCCCTGCAGACAGACACCCTAGATTCTGCCATGCTGGGAAATGCTCAATCTGTTTATTACAATGTAGATCTGGCCCCTCCTGCCAGGCTAAGCCCAGACACATTTTTAACCTCCCGTCTCCCTCCCCTCACCCCGTAACAAAGTCTCTGAACACAAGGCTAGAAAAGAGCAGAACCAAAGGAGTCACTGTGGGGGATTCCCTCGGACACTGACCCCACGGCAGCCACACCCCAGCAGGGGGAATATGGAGTCAGGAACTGGCTTTTCCTCTGTCTGATCCTTTGCTTGTTCACTGGAAAGTGGTTCTGCCCAGGGATGCAGCAATACATGTGTCTGGGTGGACTAGAGAGCTGGAAATCTCCCCCTCCACTCATTTCTACCACTGCCCCTTTCAGTCTCTCCTTCCTCTGTCCTCTCTCTGCCCCTCTGTCTGGGACAGTCCCATTCCTGGGGCTTTGCTCTCCCATGGCTGGATTTTCTCCTGGCAATTGATACGGGGAGGAGAAATGTGGAGGGGCTGTTTGTGCAGAGTCACTTTCTTGCCAGTCCCCAGCACTTTCCCTGAAGTCTGTCAGTTACCTAGAGACTCTGGCTCAGAATTTAGTATTAACAGGGCCCAGGGCTGCCCTAGGGGGCTAGGACCAGCTGGAGAAAGTCATCCCCTGGGCCGGGCAGAGAAGCAGCTTTAATTCAGGTCACTTCCCAGCACAGAACCCCGCTGGGGGAGCAGCAGCTGCTAAGCCTGGTCTCCCAGATCACAATGGAGGCTGCAGCGTCTGACCCAGGAAGCTGAACCCCAGTATCCTGAGCAGAGAGGGACAGAGCGTTTGAGCAGCTTCCCTCCTTTAGCTCTCTGGGGAGAGCAGCTAATGAGAGCCCCTCCTCACAGGGAGAATTGCTGATCTCATTAGCCCCACTGTCCATCCGGAGTCACTCCTTGTCTTTCCATACAGTGACTCTGGATTAACAATGGTCTCAATGAAAACAGAGTTCAGAAAGAATGAGTCCAGAACGCTGGGGAAGAGACCATTGTGCGGCAGTGCTGACCCCCCTCCCACCTCCATCTCTCCCCAGATCCAGGACAAGGACTGGACAATGGACTGGACAATCTAGGACAATGGAACTGGAAGTTCCTGCAGTTTTCAAGAGGGGAGAAAAGCAAAAATCTGTGATTTCACCTCACAGTGTTTGATAAGTGGCAAGAAAGTTATCACGGTGACTGGGCCTGGCTGGGAATGTCGAGCAGTGCTTGGAGCCAGGATTCTGGCATAAGCTAATCAGGAGAAGAAGGAGGTCAGGAGCAGCCCCCAGAGCCCCAGCCAACCCCCAGATACTCCCTGGGATGCAGCCCCAGAGTCCCTGGCCAGGGACCTCAGATATCCTCAGAGCCCCACCGGCCAGACAACCCCACCAGACCGTCACTGACAGGTTGGGAATCCCAAAGGGTTCCCCACCAAGAGACCCCAACAGCCAGAGACCCCCCAAAAGGGACCCCCACTGGGAACTCAGTCCCTCACTGCCTGCCCTGGACCCCCGCCCTCCAGCAGGATCTGCCCTGCCCTTTGCCTGGCACCCCTCCTCCCCTGTGGGATCCCTGGTGCTTTACAGGGCACCCCTGCCTAGCACCGGGATTCTCCCACACACACTCTGTGCACTGGGCAGGGCAGCGATCCCAGGAGTCTGCGGGAAGCCCAGACAGAGCCCTGGCACAGCGCCAGGCTCCTCTAACCCCTGTCCCACCTCCCAAGAGACGCCCACCCCGCTGTTCTGCAGCCAACAGGCCCCCTGCGATACCCACCTCCAGGACCCACAGCCTCAGGGCTGGGCACATCACACCCACCCCCTGAAACCCCAAATCTCCAGAACCCACCAACCTCACTAGGGTACCCCCTGCCCAGCCACCCAGAGGCCTCCCCCGACCCCAAGCCCCCTTCCGCTGCTATCTCCCACAGCCCCCAGCAACACTGTTACCTCACAGTGCCTGAGAAGTGGATAGAAAGTGACCACCGCCCCCTGCTGGCCAGTCACACAGGCAGAGGGAGCCCCGGGGGATGTCTCTTGAACTGAGTATGGAAGGCCTGGAGGGACAAAATAGGTAAGAAATGTCCATGCCTGTCACTAGCAAATAATGGCCACCCTGGATCCACCCCAGAAGTGGCTGCATCTTAGCACTGAGGGAAGCAACCCCTCACAGAGGCCATTTGCCATGGGGTTTGGGATACTTCTGGACCCACACTGCACTCAGAGTGACCTCCTCATCCCGTGCCAGCTGGAGAAAAGAAAAGGGTCCAGCCAACTCTCCCGTTACCAGCTGGGAACCACCGATCCCCAAACAGGGGGAGGCCTCTGGCTTTGATGTGTATTAAATATCTGGCTGGTCTCTTTCATCAGCAAACATTTTAACAGAGATAAAGGAGGGAACAAATGATTCGCAAAGGAGTCGGGAAAGATGATCTCTGGGCAATTTAACCCCCTACAACATCCAGGATGGAGAAGGACTCAGGGCAACAGGTTCCCTTGATGGAAGAAGTTGCTGGGATTTAGAAACACGGGGAACAGCCGCAAACCTGAGAGGATTTTTAACTGACATTTGATAATGACATAGAAAGAGGCAAAACCTGAGCTTTGAGAGCAACGTTCAGAAATGAAAGAGAAAGGGTGGAAATCTGAGAGATTTTGGATCCATTTTGCAAATTAGAGAGAGGAAAGTGGAAAATCAGAGGGATTTTATATCAGTTGTCGATAGGAGGCAAAATCTGAGTGTTTCACATCAATATTTGATAAATGAATAAAGAGGAAATGGGCAACATTTGCAAACATTTTATATCCAGGTTCAAGAATCTGAGAAAAGGTGTAAACCTGAGATTTTCTTGGTATTTTATAATGAGAGAGACAGGGGGAAATCTCAGGGCATATTCAATTAGAAATAGACAACTAGAGAGCAGTGGGGCAAATGTTTAGGGTATTTTATATGAACCTTTGAGATTTGCACAGAAAATGTGTCACAAACTGCGTATTTGGTAACATGAGAGAAAAACACCAAGATCTGAGGGGATTTTATATTGCTGTTAACGAACTAGTGGAAAAGGGGGACTGTTTAACTGGATTTTATACGACTGTCCAATACATAAACACAAAGTGATGGTTCCCCCCACCCCCACCATTCCCATGGGCAGCAGGAGCCCTTTGAGGAGCTGATTAAAAGGGAGGGGAGGGGAGCTGAAAGGACCCGGGAGAAAGGAAGGGGGCAGCAGTGGGGGACGGGCGGGTGACTGGCAACTGATGGTTGGGGGCAACTGTGTTGGTAGTTAGGGGGCAACAACTGGGATTGGGAAACGGGGGTCTGGGCAGTCCCCACGGGGGACACGTGCGCCTCCCTTTCAGCAATGACTGCTAAAATCTTAACAACCGGTTCCCTATAAAAAGTTCTGATTTAAGAGATGTGCCACAGTATGGATTTTTTGTACCAATAGTGTTACCATATGTCCGTATTTTCCCAGGAGGAATTTTTAAAATTTAACACCCAGACAGCGATTTAAGAACCTAAAAGCCTGACATCTCTGGGAAAATAGAGCTGTATGTTAACCCGACCTACAGTTCTTTTTTACAAAGATGGGCCTGAACTAGAACTGAGCTCCATTTCCCATGTGTGGGTCCCCGCCACCCCCTGGGGTGTGCTAGGGTGACCAGATGTCCCAACTTTATTGGGACAGTCTCAATTTTCGGGTCTTTTTCTTATATAGGATCCTATTACCCCTCACCCCCTGTCCTGATTTTTCACACTCGCTGTCTGGTCACCCTCGGTGGGCACATGTGGGGTCCCAGCTGCTCCCTGCCCCCCTCATTGAAGCAGGTGTGCAGGGTTAGTGCCCTGGGAACTGCAGGGCACCAGTGGCCATGGGGCTGGCTGCAGACAGGGGCGTGTGGCTGGGCGCGCGGGCGGCAGGGCGTGTGACACGGGCGGGCTGCAACAGGGGCGGGCTGTGGGCAGGTGGTGCAGACCGGCGGGGGCGGGGAAAGGGGCTGTGGCAGGGGTCGGGGGGGGTGGCGGGGGCTGGGGGCCGGGACGGTGGCAGGCGGCAAGGGGGGTGGCAGGGGTTGTGGCAGGATGGATGGCAGGGGCTGGCTCTGGCCAGGGGGTGCAGACGGGCTGGCTGGGGACAGGGGGTGCAGACAGGGGGTGCAGACAGGGGCTGGTTGGGGGCTGGGAGCAGGGTGCAGACAGGGGCTGGGGCAGGGGTGCAATGGGGGTGGCAGGGCAGGGGTGCAGACAGGGGCTGGGGCAGGGCAGGGGGTGCAATGGGGGCAGGGCAGGGGTGCAGACAGGGGCTGGGGGCAGGGCCGGGGGCGCAAGGGGGGGTGGCAGGGCAGGGTGTGCAGACAGGGGCTGGGGGCAGGGGTGCAATGGGGGTGGCAGGGCAGGGGTGCAGACAGGGGATGGGGCAGGGCAGGGGTGCAATGGGGGTGGCAGGGCAGGGGTGCAGACAGGGGCTGTGGGCAGGGGTGGCAGGGCAGGGGGCAATGGGGGCTGGGGGGTGCAGACAGGGGCTGAGGCAGGGCAGGGGCGCAATGGGGGTGGCAGGGCAGGGTGTGCAGACAGGGGCTGGGGCAGGGGTGCAATGGGGGCAGAGCAGGGGTGCAGACAGGAGCTGGGGCAGGGCAGGGGTGCAGACAGGGGCTGGGGGCAGGGCAGGGGTGCAATGGGGGCAGGGCAGGGGGCAGACAGGGGCTGGGGGCAGGGCAGGGGTGCAATGGGGGCAGGGCAGGGGTGCAGAGAGGGGCTGGTGGCAGGGCAGGGGTGCAGACAGGGGCAGGACAGGGGTGCAATGGGGGTGGCAGGGCAGGAGGTGCAATGGGGGTGGCAGGGCAGGAGGTGCAGATGGGGGTGGGGGCAGGGGGTGCAATGGGGGGTGTCAGGGCAGGGGGTGCAATGGGGAGCAGGGCAGGGGGTGCAGACAGGGGCTGGGGGCAGGCAGGGGGTGCAATGGGGGGTGGCAGGGCAGGGGTGCAGACAGGGGCTGGGGAGGGGGCAGGGGCTGGCTGCGGGGTGCAGGCAGGGGCTCTGGGCGGGGAGGGGCGCAGACACTCACACGGGGGCTGGGAGCAGCAGGAGGCAGCCGGGCACCCACCAGGCAGCAGCAGGAGCCCCAGGGCCAGAGCTCCAAAGAGCAGGAGCAGCAGCAGGGCCAGGAGGCAGCTCACGTGGCTCCCGCAGCGCAGCGCCCCCCGGCGGCCGGGAGGAGGAATTGCACCTTCCCAGCCAGAGCCCATCCGAGCAACCCGGCTCCAGCTCCAGCTCCCCCTGCCCCCTTCCCTGCCCTGGCAGAGACCCGGCACCTCCTAGAATATCAGGGCTGGAAGGGACCTCAGGAGGTGTCTAGTCCAACCCCCTGCTCAAAGCAGGACCAATCCCCAACTAAATCCCCAAATGGCCCCCGCAAGGAGTCAGCTCCCAGCCCTGGGTTTAGCAGGCCAGTGCTCCAACCACTGAGCCATCCCACCCCCACTCCAGGGGCAGCCATGTGCTGGGGAATGACTCAGGGCGACAATTTCCCACCTACACAAGGACAAATCGCTGCAGATAAAACGGGTGGGAAAATACCCCTCACTAGAGAAGATTTTAAACTGATGTTTGAGACTCATGGGGAGAACGGGGGTAATCAGGGGGGATGGGAGAGCTGATCATTGGAGGGGAAAGGGGGAATCGCCCCAGATTTTATAGCCCCGTGTGAGACACTGAGCGAGAAAAGGGGCAGAACTGGAGAGAATTTGTATCGGGGGTGAGAGGCAAGTGGCACAAACAGGGACAGGATCCAATTAACTCACCTCCCCCCTTCGCCCGCCCGCCACTCCCCCCCCCCGGGAATTTCCTGGCTGCCCAGAGACAGTTCAACCCCGCATCCTACCGACCTTCCCCACAACTCCAGCTTCTCCCCTCCCTGCCTGACACCCCCATCTCCCCACACCACAGGGGATCCCCCCCGCCAGGCCCCAGTTTCTGCCCCCCAAATCCCACTGGGGCTGAGGCAGCTCTGAGGCTTCTCCCAGGTTCCCCAGGGCAGAGTCACTTTCCTGCCCAGCCCCAGTGCCCCCCCCCGGGGTCTCTCACTCCCCGGGGGCTCCGTGGGAGGCTGGACACCAGGGATGCAGGATGGCAGGAATGGGGGTGACAGGCCTCCTGTTCCTCAGTCTCACGGCGGGACCCAGGGGGCTCGTCGCTCTCCGGCTCGGGAGCGCTGGGAAGACCCGACCGTGGAGGGGCCGTCGCTGGGGGGGGGACGGCCCCGCGCAGGCGCTGAGCACGTCCTTATATCACTTCTGTGGCGGGAAAAGTGCTGAGGAGATGGAACGCTGAGGGCTGGTTTTGGCGGGAAAAACCGGTTTGGACTGGTTTGAGCCTGTCCCCTGATGGTAAACAAGTCCCCTCTCAGAGATGGAGTCCAGGGGTCAATAGTTCATATGCTCCAGATTGGATCTTATTTTAAAGCCAGTGATTTACTTCATAAACATCTTATTAACCAACTAATGGAACCTATTGAACAGTTCATACTTCTCACATCTAACAATGAGATAAAAAAAAGAACACAGACAAGCCTTGTCAGTAACGGCTAATGTCCTAACTGGGAAGCACGTGGGCTTGTTGTAGAGCTGGTGCTCAGGGACGGGAACCTCCTGCCACCCCAGCCTCCAAAATCAGTCAGGCTGCACTTTCTGCATGACTAGGTGCTGGCTGAGGGGGGCGTGGGAATTGGTGGCCTCTGCTGCAGGTGATGGGAATCGCAGGTATTTAAAGCCATGGCCTAGAGGAGGGAAGTGCCTAACTCCAGAGTCTGCAGCTGCCTAGGGCCAGGGCTGAGGATTTAGAGTCCCTAGTGCAGCCATTGCAAGGTTGAAGCAGGCTCAGCCCTGGCATTGCCGCCCCTCCTGCGGCTAGTAGCTGCAGCTGGCTAAGGCTGGCCTCTGGGAACTGGCCCCATGGCCGTAGCCAGAGAAGCTACAAGTGGCTCTGTGACTACTGGGGCCATTAAGCTAGAGCAGCTAAAGACACTGGAGTTCACCTCAAGGAACAGAGGTCACCAGTAGGACAGGAATGTCAAGGGGAACAGGGAAGGAGGGAGCAGGTCAGGATGGCAGAGGGAGCTTCCAGCTGGGTGGGAGCATGTCCAAAGTGGAAAGGAAAGAAGCATGGGGAGAGGTGGTGGTGACCAGGTAGCAGACTAGCATGTAGATGGGAGCAGAGGGAGAGAGGCTGATGGCTTCAGATTCCCAAGGGCTAAGTCCTGACCTTGGGGAGATGGTGTTTGCAGGTGGCTGGCTCACATGGCGGGATGGGGGCTGAGGGGGGGATCTGTCAGAACTGATCAGGTATCTGCTGGCTTTAGAACTCTGAGCTGAGACTAGGACCACATGCCGTGACTGGTGACATGGGGGGTACTGGAGACATGGCTAGAGAAGGTCTGAATGAGGAAGGAGATAAATCTGTGGGGAGTTTCCTTGATCACTATGAAAGTTCTGCTCACTGTGGACACTGGTAAACCCACATGGGTGTACAGCTCAATAAGAAAACCCAGGGGCTGAGGGAGCTGTGTATGGCAATGCGTACAGTCATGGAGAGGTGTGTGATCAAAATGAAAAATGTCTCTGAGGTTCAGTAGCGGGTATGCTATGGCACCAATGGCACTGCCCCACCAGGCCCACACTCGGAGTCCACAGTGACTACATACGGCCTACAAATATGTTTGGTACCAGGACCCACAGAAGGTTAATCTGGCGCTGATTGCCTGAGCACTATTTCAGCCCCACATTTTTGGGTGGACCTCCCACAGTGGGAGCTGCAGAGCCCTCCCCCGCAACACACACACACACACACACACACACATATCCCTCCTGGTGTTGGGAGGGGAACAGGAGAAAGAACAAAATAAGCAAGAGAAGAAGAGAAAGGAGGGAGGGATGGATGGAGGAAAAGGTGAAACAAAAAGGACAAACCCCAATGTCTCCAGTGATTCTAAGGGACAAAATCCCAGGTGCGCAATAAAATTCTGCCTCCTTAAGCTTGTGTTTTCCATGCCTAGAATTCAACTGTCACCACATGGCTCAGACTGAACAGGTTTTACACCTCCAGGAGGCTCTTACCTTCTAAACAGGGACGGCTGTTTTCTAGTAAAATCACTAAAAGGGAAGGAGAAAACTCGAAAGAGGTTCCTCCTGGCGCTCACATCCGTGAACCCGAATACTCCCTCAGTCCTCAGAGAGAGACCTGGAGAAGGAGACTTGCTGGAGCAAAGCCACAGGGGTCTCTGAGGTTTCCCTGGCCCCTCGCCCCTGTCCTGCCTGGCTGATGTCAGCATCTCTCTGTGAGGTCACCACCTCCCCACCGCCTTTGGCCAATAGTCTGAGGTCCTGCCAAAGGCCTTTGTGATGTCACTGCCACACCCCTCCCTTGCTGGGCTAATGTCCTGCCCCTGGCCAGGCACTTTGGAGGTTTGAGCTACTCCCTGGGGATCACCCCACTCAAGGAGCGTTCGTTCTAGGCAGCAAGCCGGCTAGACAGGGAAACATCAGACGCTGCTCCCAATGCTACACTCAGTTTTTCAGAAATTAGTCGACTTTATGGCCAGAAGAGACCATTAGAGCATCTAATCTGACCCCCTGCATATCACAGGCCTCCTGTAGGACACCATAGCTACTTTTGGGGCAAACACATTCCAGAAAGGCATCTGGTCTTCATGAAATGACATCAAGAGATGGAGAATCCATCACTTTCCTTGGTAACTTGTTGCTGTGGTGAATCATCCTCACTGTTGAATATTTGTGCCTTTGTTGTAATATGAATTTGTCTCTTTTCACCTTCCAGCCATTGGGTCTTGTTGTGCCTTTCTCTGCTCGATTAAAGAGCCCTTTAATACCCAATCCTTTCTCTCCATTAAGGCACTTCAGCACTTCAATGAAGTCACCTTTCAATCTTCTTTTGATAAGCTAAATAGGTTGAGCTCTTTCAATAGCTCACTAGAAGGCATTTTTCTCCAGCCCTCAGAATATCTGGTGGCTCTTTGCTGCCCCAGCTCCAATTTCATTGATGCCGTGTCACCTCCTATGACATTATTGACATAATCTGTAACTGTATAGATCACCGTTGCGACCACTGTTCTATATTCGCAGCCAATATTGTAGAAAGGCTGTTGTGTAAGGGGTCTATGGAGCGGTTCTGACTGACTGATTATAATTATGCTATCTCTAACTGTGTATCATTTTTGTAGTTGATGTTATGAATATTGGCTCTATGCTGCCTGTATTTCAAACTTGTGCTCTGCTTCCAGGGAACACCCCAGCCAGACAAGTTGGTGTCAGTTCTGCCTAGCCTGCTTGATGGCCCATTACAGACCATCAGCTCTACAATAGACCCACTGAAAAAAGGCAGATATGCCTTGTGACTCAGCAAGCTATGCAAGGACCTGCCTATGGACAGATCTCTAAGGTTTTTCTATGCCATGTGCTTAGGGAGATGTATTTTCCATGCCCTGGTTCCTCGCTGACCCAGAGAGAACAAAGGAACACGAAAACAAAAACCTTCCCCCACAGATTTGAAAGTATTTTCTTCCCTTATTGGTCCTTCCCTTTGGGTCATGTGCCAACCAGGTTATCTGAGCTTTTTAACCCTTTACAGGGTATTTTATGCTACCCATAGCCAGTGGTGAGCTGCAGCCGGTTCGCACCGGATCGCGCGAACCGGTTGTTAAATTCAGAAGCCCCCTTTAGAACCGGTTGTTCCCGGAGGGACAACTAGTTCCAAAAGGGCTTTTAAATTTAAGAAAAGCTGTAGCAGCTCCCTGCCCTTCCCCCAGCCCCAGCTCACCTCACTCCGCCTCCTCTTCAGAAGCTTCTGGTTTCTCCTCCCCCTCCCAGGCTTCCCGCGAATCAGCTGTTCGCGCGGGAAGCCTGGGAGGGCTGAGAAGAAAGCAGCGGCTTCCTGCAGGTGAGCTTGAGCTGGGGCAGGGAGCGGGGATGCCAGCGGGAGGGGAGGGCTCCAGGCGCTGCGCCGCACGGCGAGGTCGCGGCCGGACCCTGGGGATGGGCGGCGCGGCTCCTGCTTCCCGGGTCCAGCTGTGACCTCGCCGGGCAGCACGGAGTGGCTCCTGCCCGGCCCCAGGTCCAGCCGGGCGGCGCAGCTTCTGCCTGCCGGGTCGGGTCCAGCGGGGAGCGCGGCTCCTGCCTGCCCGGGTCCGGGTCCAGCCGTGGGGGCTTGGCTCCTGCCTGCCCGGGTTGGGTCCAGCCGGGGGTGCAGCTCCTGCCTGCCTGGGTCCGGGTCCAGCTGGGGCGCGGCTCCTGCCTGCCCGGGTTGGGTCCAGCCGGGGGGGGGGGGCGGCTCCAGCCTGCCCGGGTCCGGGTCCAGCGGGGGGGGCATGGCTCCTGCCTGCCCTGCCCCCGGGTCTGGGTCCAGCAGGGGGGGGCGGCTCCTGCCTGCCCGGCCCCCGGGTCCGGGTCCAGCGGAGGGGGGGCGGCTCCTGCCTGCCCGGGTCCAGCGGGGGGGGGCGGCTCCTGCCTGCCTGGCCCCCGGGTCCGGGTCCAGCCGGGCGGTGCAGCTCCTGCCTGCCCGGCCCCCGGGGTTGGCCCCGGGTCCAGGTAGGACGGTAAGGGAACAGGGAGGGTGTGTTGGATAGAGGGCAGGGGAGTTGTGGGGGGGAATGGATTAGTGTCAGAGCGGTCAGAGGGCAGGGAACAGGGGGATTGAATGGGGCAAGCGGGGGATAGGCAGTCAGAAAGGAGACGGGGTTGATGGGGGCCGTTCGGGGTAGGTATTCCAGGGACAGTCAGGGGACAGAGAGAAGGGGTGGTTGGATGGGGTAGGGGTCCCAGGGTGCCATCACGAATCAGAGAAGGGGTTGGATGGGGTGGCAAGGGGCAGTCGGGACAGGGAAGGGGGTGGATAGGGCATGGGTCCTGGGGTGGGGGCTGTCAAGGAACATGGCGGGGGTTGGATGGGGCAGGAGTCCCGGGGGGGCATGACCCCTCATGGGGTGAGGAGGAGGGAACCGGTTGTTAGCATTTTGGCAGCTCATCACTGCCCGTAGCTATACATTTATGACACCCTGTAAATAGCAATCTGCAGAATCTGATTCTGAGAAAGGGCAGGGTGAAGGGAAGTGGCTTCAGCAGATTTACTGAGCATGCTCAATGCACCATAAGTAGCAAATTCCTACACACAGCAGTTACTCACACTACACCTGAGGCAGCATGAGGCAGGGGCTCCATCGCTGTCCAGACCCCACCCAAGAGCAGATCCCCAGGGGCTGCGAGACCCTCAGCTTCTGGGACCTGTGTGTGGAGTCTCTCTTCTGCCCCCCCAGGGCTGCCCCTGGGATCCCTCTGGCCCCTGGTGCCTGCAGCCTCTGGCCACTGCTCCAGCCCCTTCCTGGCTCCTTCAAGCCCAACCCAGGCTGCAGCTGCCACACTCACCGGGCCAAGGACTTTCTGAGGTGGGAACTAGCCCCATCTCTGCCAAAGCCCCGCCCCAAGGAGCTGCCCCACCCCTAGGCTGTGCCAGAGCCCCGCCCCCAGGAGCTGCCCCGCCCCTAGGCTGTGCCAGAGCCCCGCCCCCAGGAGCTGCCCCGCCCCCGATCTGTGCCAAAGCCCCGCCCCCAGGAGCTGCCCCGCCCAGTTTGGTTTGTTTTTTTGCCGGGGTGTGTGTGTGTGTGATCCAGATGGAGTTAGAAGAAGTTGGGCTGCAGAGGCTCAGGGAGATTGAGGGGAACCCCCTGGGTGTCCCAGTGTTGGCCAGGGATTGTACAGCACCTAGCGCAATATGGGGTCCCAGAGCTGTAACTAGCTATTTTTGCACTCAAAGCAAGAATATAAAAGTGCCTCCCCCCACTGTGCCACCCAGCCCCCTTGAAACACCTCCCCAGCGCTGCCCAGCCCTGTGGAAACAATGTCCCCAGCACCGCCCGCCCCAAAGAAACAAACCCTCCTTCCCAGCGCCGCCCCACTGAAACAGGTGTGGGCCAAAAGGAAGGTTGGGGGAGGGGAAGAAATGGCCCCATAGGGTGACCAGATCACAGCAGTAAAATAGGACCTGCCCCTCCCGCTCGTCCCCATCATCACACCCTCTTCAACCCCTAGCTCCCGCTGGCCTGCTGCGTTCCTCCTAGTCAGTCCCCACCCACCACTCGCCTCCTTTCACCTCCTCCCTCCCGGCCAGAAACCCCATCCCTGCCCCCTGAGCCCCTGCTGGCTCACTGCTCACCTCTGTGCCCACCTGCCACTTGCCCACCCGCTCGCCTCCGACTCGCCCGCCCCCCAGTATAAAGCCTCATTCAAAGACCAAGGGGTCACCATATTACTGCACACAGCAGTCACTCAGTGCAGTTGTAGATAAATCTCTGCATTATGCATTTTTGTATAACTTGCCTATGACTTTGTATTGAACCTTGGTAATATGTTATAGGGGGCCCCTAAGGTAGTGTAATTAAGGTAATAGAAAAATGTCTTTTTGCTAGAAGTAGAATAAGATCTTCCCCCCACTTTGTAATCAGTTGCCCTGTGGAGTGAATGAGGTGGGACTGAGGAAGGCGTGGAAGGCAGCACCTCCAGACAGCTGCACCCTTGGAGAGGGGCTGGGAGCCCGACCAAGGCCAATCAGACATGGCAAGTGGGCTGGCTAGAGAAGAGCCAACACACTGACGGTCTCGGGGGTTAGGAGCAAGCACCTTCCTGTGGGAACCCCCTCTGTGCAGCACTGGGACAACCCCCAGCCCAGAGAAAAGCAGCAAAAAGGACCAACAGACACAGTCCCAGATTTTGAATCTGAGAGATTTGCCCCTCTCCATCCGCCGACTCGCAGCTGACCTCCTCACCCCCCCCGAGTATGGACCCCCCAGGGGTCACTATATTACTGCACACAGCAGTCGATCATTGCAGTACCAAATACTGAAAATGGCGCCCCCCCTCCATCCACCGACTTGTCGCTCGCCTCCTCACCCCGCCCCAAGTATCAGTGGCAGCAGGTTTGTAGAAGTTTTGGTGGTGCCCAAACCACTCAGAGCCTGCCCCCCCCGAACTCTTCCCCACACTTGCCTAAGGCTCTGCAAGGGAGTTTGAGTGGGGGGAGGAGGTCTGGGGTGCAGGCCCTGGATTGGGGCAGGGGATTGGAGTGTAGGATAGTTGAGAGGTTGCGCTCTGGGATGGAGTCAGGTGCAGGCTCTAGAATGGAGTTTGGGTGCTAGATGCAGGCTCCGGGCAGGGGCACAGGGTGGGGGTGGCTCTAGGCACCAGTAAAGTAAGTAGGTGCCTGGAGCAGCCCATTTGCAGGGGCGGCAGCCATCCAGCCTGGGAGCTGAGAACCAACAGGGAGCCCTGGGAGCTGTAGTTCCTTGGTTAGCTCCCTGCCTATAGAGCCAGCCCTGGAGCAGGGAAAGAACCAAATTTCCCAGCATTCTCTTGGCTGCTATCAACAGGAAAGGGAGGGGGTGGGAGTATAGTAGCTGAAACCTCATGCTGCAGCTTGCTGAGAATAGAGAGGGGGGTGGCACTGTGAATGGGGAACAAGTGTGCCCAAGGAGTAGGCGGCTTGGGCCCAGAAGCAGCAAAATTAATCAAACATAGAACTGGTTCTGACTTATTTACTTAGCCTTAAAAGAGAACAACAAGGACCTGAGTCTCCTCCCTGTCAATAACTCCCTGCTCAGCTAATCAGGGTACAGACTGAGAACGGGAGGCTGAGGGTTCTCACCAGAGAGCCCAAAGGATGGCCCAGGTCACTGGTGGGGATCACTGCCCGAGCACTAGTTCAGCCCCACATTTTGAGCACTCTCCCGCAACACACACCCCTCTCCTGGTGTTGAGAGGGGAACAGGAGAAAGGACAAAAGGTGAAACAAAAAGGACAACCCGCAATGTCCCCAGTGATTCTAAGGGACAAAATCCCAGGTGCAGAATAAATTTCTGCCTCCTTAAGCTCATGTTTTCCATGCCTAGAATTCAACTGTCACCAGATGGATCAGACTGAACAGGTTTCAAACCTCCAGGAGGCTCTTACCTTCTAAACAGGGACGGCTGTTTTCTAGTAAAATCACTGAAAGGGAAAGAGAAAACTCGAAAGAGGTTCCTCCTGGCGCTCACGTCCGTGAACCCGAATACTCTCTCAGTCCTCAAAGAGAGACCTGGAGAAGGAGACTTGCTGAAGCAAAGCCACAGGGGTCTCTGAGGTTTCCCTGGCCCTTCGCCCCTGTCCTGCCTGGCTGATGTCAACATCTCTCTGTGAGGTCACCGCCTCCCCACCACCTTGGACCAATAGTCTGAGGTCCTGCCAAAGGCCTTTGTAATGTCACTGCCGCACCCCTCCCTTGCTGGGCTAATGTCCTGCCCCTGGCCAGGCACTTTGGAGGTTTGAGCTACTCCCTGTGGATCACCCCACTCAAGGAGCGTTCGTTCTAGGCAGCAAGCCGGCTAGACAGGGAAACATCAGACGCTGCTCCCAATGCTACACTCACTTTTTCAGAAATTAGTTGACTTTATGGCCAGAAGAGACCATTAGAGCATCTAATCTGACCCCCTGCGTATCATAGGCCTCCTGTAGGACACCATAGCTACTTTTGAGGCAAACGCATTCCAGAAAAGCACCTAGTCTTCATGAAATGACATCAGGAGATGGAGAATCCACCATTTTCCTTGGTAGCTTGTTCCTGTGGTGAATCATCCTCGCTGTTGAATTTTTGTGCCTTAGTTGTGATATGAATTTGTCTCTTTTCACCTTCCAGCCATTGGCTCTTGTTAGGCCTTTTTCTGCTTGATTCAAGAGCCCTTTAATACCCAATCTTATCTCTCCATTAAGGCACTTCAACACTTCAGTGAAGTCACCTTTCAAACTTCTTTTGATCAGCTAAACAGGTTGAGCTCTTTCAATAACTCCCTAGAAGGTATTTTTTCCAGTCCTCAGAACATTAGGTGGCTCTTTGCTGCCCCAGCTCCAATTTCACAACATCTTTTTCAAACGAGGACACCAAAACTGGAGGCCGTATTCCAGTATCAGTCTCACTGATGCCGTGTCACCTCCTGTGACGTTATTGACATAATCTGTAACTGTATAGCTCACCGTTGCGACCACTGTTCTATATTTGCAGCCAATATTACAGAGAAGTGGTCGTGTAAGGGGTCTATGGAGAGGTTCTGATTGGCTGATTATAATGATGCTATCTCTAGATGTGTATCATTTTTTTAGTTGACATTATGAATATTAGCTCTATGCTGCCTGTATTTCAAACTTGTGCTCTGCTTCAGGGAATGATACCTTTGTTTAATTGATGAAAACATAAACTAAACACTTAGAGGATTGGAACTGATTTCAGCTGATGGACAGGTTTGCTAGGTTTTTATGCATTTGGACAGCAGAATGTTGAGTGTTCACATTCATTTCAAGCATCCTCATATGGTGGAGCTCCTGAACATAATGGAGAATGGAAATGAAAATGTTTTTCTTTAAGAGGGCACCTGGGTTTGAACAAAGGACCACTTGATCTGCAATCAAACACTCTACCACTGAGCTATACCCCCATTACAATAGGAGTATGGAATCATGATCTCCAGGACTTTGAAGGACAGACCCTGCTTCATCGAGCTCCTTTGCCATTCCCAGACCACAGGTGGTTTTAAAAATGGGGGTTGATTAAACTTCTTAAATGTGGTAACCACCACAACATGCACATCCACCAATATAGCTTCTCCCCATGACAGAACTGCCACCTCCTGGGGAAGTGGATTGACTACACCAACAGGAAAACTCTCCCCCCCTCAGCATGGAGCAGTGGTTCTCAAGCTGTGGGTCAGAACCGCAAAGTGGGTCGTGACTCTGTTTTAACGGGGTCACCAGGGCTGGCATTAGATTTGTTGGGGCCTGGGGCTGAAGCCAAAAGTATGAGCCCCCCAACCCAGGGCTGAATCCCTCAGGCTTTGCCCTACCCGCACTGGAGCTCAGTCTTTGGCACCCCCCCGCCCCGAGTGGAGGGGCTTGGTCCCTCTTTCCAGGGCTACGTATTAAGTTATTTTGGCAGAAGGAGGTTGCAGTGAAAGGACGTTTGAGAAACCCTGGCATAGAGCATCTCCATTACTGAGCTGCAGCAGCATAGATTCACTGTTTGAAACATTGACCTGGCCTTAACCTCTGAATATGTCTAGGCTTGGCTCCCTATGGCACTGTTGTGATCAGAGCCTGGAAGTACAGCCATGGAGACACCACACACCAGCCTTGCCTAGCTGGCAAGGATCAAACCTTCACAGAAAGACACCCATGGTTTTCTAGCCCAGCTACCTAAGGCCTCAGCCACAACCACTTAACACAGGGGCCTTTCTACACTCTGGTTCTGTTCTCACTGAAGGGTCATTACAAATTGTTTGCTCAGACCAGCTTCCCCAGCACACTCACTGCTGTGCAGCTCTGTACATGTGGCCATGGCTGAACAGCAAGAATTCCTGCCCATTTCCCTACTGTCTGGAGCATGATTAGAGTGTGTTTGTGGTTAATGATGTTGCTGTAGATTGTTCATTCCCTGCCCTGGCAATTCAGACAGTCCCTTTTCCCGTTGTATTGCCAGCACCTCTGTGAGTCCAATAACAGAGGCAGGTTTTCTCTGGGCACTGAGATTTTTGAGGGCGTTGGTGGCTCCTTTCTTTCCTCACCCTGGAGTAAACTCAACTTTTTATTCCACCCTTGATGACTCATGGAATAACAACAGCAGCATGAAGAGGAGAGTGAATATCTCACTGCCAGGGGGAAGGTGGATGCATTCCCTCTGTCTGACCATTGCCATTGCAGGAGAGAAGGTTTCAGTGGAATCAGGGGCGGCTCTAGAGCCCAGCGGGGCAAGCACCCGCCTGGGGCGGCCCTTTCCCAGGGGGGCGGCAGGCTGGGCCGGTGGACCTGCCGCAGTCATGCCTGCGGGAGGTCCACCGGAGCCCCGGGACGACCGGACCTGCCGCAGGCATGACTGCGGACGGTTCGCTGGTCCCGCGGCTCGGCTGGACCTCCCGCAGGCATGACAGCGGCAGCTCAACCGGAGCCGCCGGACCAGCGAACCGTCCGCAGCTGCGGGAGGTCCAGCTGAGCCGCGCGACCAGCGGACCCTCCGCAGTCATGCCCGCGGCAGGTCCGCTGCTCCCGCGGCTCGGGGGCGCCTCCCGGGCATGATTGCTTGGGGCGGCCAAATTTGTAGAGCCGCCCCTGAGTGGAATCAATGCCCTGGCTCAGACAATAGACACAGGGAGTTTTTGCTGTTAATGGATCTGTGCAAAGGAAATTGTGTGTCTGTGTGAAAATGAGGAGGGATATGAAATGCCCACATGGTGGTGCCTAAGGCAAAAGGGAACCCTAGAGGATTAGAATAGGATAAGTTCTCAAGCAACACGTTTCTTACTTTGCCCATCTGTTAGGTTTGATTATTATCTATGGAAAGATTTTGCCATTGGGTTGTGTTTTTACACAGAAATTGATATTTACCAACAAATACGTAATTCTGCTGGTGGTGAGTTTAGAGGGACACACTCACTCTTCCCACCCCCCATGCCAGGCCTGTGCTCTCCAGAATGTCAACTTCCCACAGAGCTGGGATCCTTCCCTCATCTCCCCCCAGACCACTGCCCCACCCCCACTTCTGGGGTCCCCTTCCAACACTGTCCAACTCCCCTGCTGGCAGGATCCCTTCCCATTCCTTTCATTTCCTGCCTCCCCTCTGAGCGAAAGCTCTGCATTGTTCCCACACTGGGAACTGAACCCCGGCCACCTGGGTGAAAACCAGGAATCCAGATCACGAGCCCATAGGGGACTTGTATAGTCAATAGCACCTTTACACATTCACACCCAATAATTCAAAGTAGCCATTCAAAAAAACTTCAAAAACAGACTTCAAAGCGAAATTGCAGAGTTACAATTGATTTGCAAACTTAACACCATTAATTTGAGCTTGAATAAGGACTGGGAGTAGCTGGCTCATGACAAAAGCAATTTTTCCTCTCTTGGTATTGACACCTCCCCATCAATTATGGGGAGAGGACCACATCCACCCTGACTGAATTAGCCTTCAACACTGGTTCTCCCCTTGTACGGTAACTCCCGTCACTTCATGTTCCAATCTATATTTATGCCTCTATCTGCAATTTTCACTCCATGCATCTGAAGAAGTGGGCTTTTTACCCACGAACGCTTATGCCCAAATAAATCTGTTAGTCCTTAAGGTGCCACCGGACTCCTCGTTGCTTTTAATTCTAAGCTGATCTTAACCCTTTCAGTACCCTTACAAACTTAGATGCTTCTCACCACAGGCTGGCTGGTGGCTTTTCAGCCAGGCTCTCCCCTTTCATCAGCTCTTCAGTTGCTTGGTGTGGGGGTGTCTGTAGATGTAGGTGACAGAGAGAGATAAAGCCTGGCAAATGTCTCTCCTTTTATCATGTCCTTTCTTCCCTCATGGCTTTGCACCACCCCCCTTCAGAGTCAGGTGAGCATCACTGCGTCTCTCCAAGCAAGTCTGAGCAATTCCCCTGGGGTGTCCTCATGCAGGTGTGTCATTGCATTGTAGCTCCCTTGCTGGACAATGGCTGTCGATGGGTTGTTTGACACCCTGTCTGGGTGTTGGTTACTTTCCTTGCTGTTGCCACTGGGGAGCTAATATTTGGCTGACTCCCCGACCTTGCAGCACAGTGACAACCACACTGCACAATTCTCATAACTTCATATGCATGCATGGTAAACATCTATGGGTAGAGAAATGACTTTCAGCAGATCATAGCCTTTCCCTGATACCTTACAAGTCATGCTCTATATGTAGGATCTCAATGATATGAAAATGAGGATTATGGGGGTTACAGCCGCTCCCCCAAAGGTATAGTATGTCACACTGAGATTCTATTTTCCTTTGTTCTGTAACAGCATTACAGGGATCCAATGACTGACCAATGACATTTCCAAGTGCTAAAATAGCAAGCGATGTCTGTCTCTCATTAGCCATCAGCGACTGAAGATGTGGTTTAATGAGCCGGAGTTTCAAGGCGAGGGTGGCTCTGTCCACTGCCTTCCGTTGCGCTGCTGGTCCCCAAGTCCCTGGTGGCCAATATGTGACGCTGGGAGAAGAGAGTGGGGTGGCAAGTGGCGGCAGGACTTCTGCCACCAGGGTCTAGCTGCCCAACTTCCTCCTGGTACTGCTGGCCCCCCGTCACCTTCAGGTAACCCAGGAACTGAGGCAGAAATAGGGCGAGGAAGCAAATAAAGCCGAGCAAGGAAGGCAAAAGTGAATCTTGTCTTCATGGGCCGCTCGCAATGATGTCCTTTTTCTGTGCCACAGCTGACAACAACATCCCAGACAGAAAAGCAGGAGGCCAAAAAGAAACCGAGCAGCTGCTGAAGTAGTTCAGTTGGGAGCGTGCTAGACTAACAGGCTCTTCTATCCCCCTTTGTGCACGGGTGGGATGTTTTCTGAAAGTGCAGCAGTTCCTTTAACTGCCACGAGTCCCTCATTTCAGGCTATGCAGCAGGAAAAGACAGCATGGGCTTCTGCACCGAGTTGGCCCACCTGACCTTTCATTCTTCTCTTGCTCTTTGTCAGCAAGGGGAAGAAAAAGCAGCTCTCCCTCAAGCTGGAGTCACAAGGACGACGTAAGGACAACTTCCTGAGTGCCCGCTCCAGTCCTCTGCTCTGCCAGCTGATCTATTGAAGGGCTGTCACCACTTTCTCCAGGTTTGTCCATCGGTCTGTGCCAGGATGCGCAACAGCCAAGCAGATGGAGTTTCTGTAGTGTAGTGGTTATCATGTTTGCCTAATACGCAAAAGGTCCCTGGTTCAAAACCAGACAGAAACATGCTGGCTTTGTTTTCCCAGATTCCCCTTGCTGTTCAGGAAGGCCTCCTCCTTCTCCTATTGGCCTGTCCCTGGGATAACTCCAACCCCCGCATGAGAGAGGGTGCTGACAGCAGTGGAGAAAGCACCTTGGAGTTAGGCGTGTCGCCTTTTGGAGGCTTGTGGCTTGGCCGCCTCTGCTGTTGGAGGTTGGCCGGTGGAGGCCGGGTCTTCCTGCTGGCCTCCTCTGTGTGACTTGCCAAAGGAGGAAGTGAGGCAGGAATGGGGCAAAAGAGGAAAGTGGAGCTGAGAAAGGCAGGGCAGAAAGTAAGCACATCATTGTGGCTAAGTGGGGTTAGTAGAGCGTCACCATTCGTTCTGCAAAGCCGGGGGAGGTGCGATTGGCTGCTGGGAGGCAGAACCCTGTGCCTGCCTGTTGGCATCCCAGGGGTGGCTCCTTGCAGCCCAGGAGAAGCGGGGTTCTGGGGGGAAGGAAAAGCAGCAATGGCAAGGCTGAGTGGGCTCCTTTCTGGCCGACATGGTGGGCTGTGGGGGGTTTGGGAGTTGCCTGTAAGCCATAAGTGGACTTGGTGGAGTGAAACCGCTGCTCCATTCTGGCTGACCTGGGAGCCATTAATGACTTGGGAGTGGGGCAGGGCGCTGACTGTGAGCAAATGGGATCCAGGAAGCCCCAGCCTGCCCCTCCAGGGGCCGAGTCTTCTTCTTCTCTCCTGCCATGGGAGCCCAGCCTTAAGCCTGCCCAGCATGTGCTGCAGCTCAAGCATGAAGCCTTCCTGTTGTTAGGCCTGAATAAAGATGTAGCACAAAACCAGTTGTGCCAACCTGACTAAAAATCAGGCTAGCAGAGGTCTCTGGGTAAACTCAGAGTGAAATACTGAAAAGCAGCATTGTCTTACAAAGCCCTGGGAAAGAGTAAGATAAGTGAGGGGCTGGTGCCAGCTGTGTTGTGTTAAGACACAGTGTTTGAAGGACCGATAAGAAACACAAGCATCTCACAGTTCTGACTAACTCCCTGATTTAGTGTTCGGTGTGTTTTTAACTCCCTCACATTCCTAACCTTTGGCGCTTGTTGAGATATTAACAATTCAATATTGTAGAGACTAGGCATGCGTATATATTAAAAGGTGTCTAATTTCTAGTTGTTAGACAAAGGGTGGATTGCTCTAGTGAATGATTTATGAGGTAATAAAACTGTCTATATAAGCTATACTAAGTTGTAAAGGGGGCTGGTTCTTTTCGGATACGAGCTGTTCTTTACTGATACGTGCACTTGTCAATAAAGAACTTTTTATCGGACCTTGCTGGTGTTGCCTGGTCTCTCTGCGGTCAGACAACGAACTTCGCTGTTGGGGTTAGAGTCCCCGACATCTTTGGCGACTCCGCCGGGACTTTGTCTGACTCTCCGGCGGGGGATCAGACTCTGAGGCAACGCAGCGCGCATCCTCTGATTTAGAGGAGCCTTGCCTGGTAATCTGATCTCTGCGTCGGCGATAAGGCGAGTTCTGTGAACCAGCTGAAGCTCGTAGAAATCCAGCAACATCCACCTACCCGTTGAGTAGGGTTAAGGTTGCCTGGGTTAGAGTCCCAGTGCAGATTGTCGGGTTAGAGTCCCTGACAACTTAGGTCTGGATTAGAGTCCCAGTCCAGGTTTGCACAGGATCCAAGTAGTCTGGGTTAGAGTCCCAGCCTGGGTTTGAGTCCCAGTCCAGGTGTTCGAGTCCCCTGGAGAGGTAAGTGAGCGCTCGACGCGGGAGGTGGGGGTTAGAGTCCCTTTACCTTGACGCGGGGAAGAGGGGTTAGAGTCCCCTTACAAAATGGGACAAGTTGGCAGTAAGTGCCCGGGGGACGCCCCATTGTCTCTGATACTTAGAGATTGGAAGGAGATTTCTGGAACCGCTGGTCTGGTTAAATCTAAAATGAGAAATTTATGTCAAATTCAATGGCCTTCTTTTACTGCTCATTTGTCCCCGACTAAAGATTGGCCAGAGTGTGGAACTTTTTCCACAGACAGGATGAATTCCTTAAGGGATACTTTGGTTGATCTTAGGCCAGGACAAATGGATTATTTATTTGTATGGTATAATTATAAACCCACGGAGGGACGAGTGGCTATTGCAGCTGTTTGTATGGAGAATTCCTGTAAAAGTTCCTCACCATATGCCCCAGAGTCACACCGGGAGGAGGACGACTTTGTTCCTGTTCGTCCCCTATCCGGGAGTTTAAGGATTCAAGAACAGCAGGCTAGGGAGAGTTCAGGGACAGAGGAGAATCAAGGGAGGGCTCAGGGTGATGTTGCCTCATCCTCAGAGGGATCAGGCAGCCTCATCCCCTCTGTGCAGCCTCCGGCCAGTCTTTTGCAAACTTGGTCAGGGGCTACTTCTCACACACTCCCAATATTACAGCAGCCCTCATCCTCACCCTTGCGGACCCCCTCCAGGTCGCTTAACCCCGTGGGGGGGGATGTTTCTGAGACACCCTTGATATTACAAGCCCCGTTGAGAACTTATCCGGTTCCACTGGTTGCTGGGGGACATGAGATGGTTTTTACTCATACTCCGTTTGCTACTTCAGATTTGCTTAATTGGCAGCGCACTATGCCTCGTCTACGAGACAACCCTGAGGCAGTGGAAAGAATGTTCCATACAATCTTTTCCACTCATGTGCCCACTTGGGCAGATGTAAATCAGTTATTAGACACTCTCCTGACAGAGGATGAAAGACAAAAGGTGAAAGAAAAATCTGCAACCCATTTGAATGCACCTTGGCCAAGTGACGACCCTAAGTGGGATCCCAACAATTCAGCTCACAAGACAAGTTTGGATAATTTTTTGAAAGCTGTTTTGAAAGGTATTAGGGACGGGGAAGCTACTCCAAATTGGAGCAAGGTGACTGCTTGTGTTCAGCGTCCAGACGAACACCCTTCTGATTTTTGTGCTCGATTAATTAGTGAAGTTAGAAAGCATGGGAACTTGAACCCTGACACTGATCATGGAAAGGAGATGGTTAAAATGGTTTTATGTCACAATGTGCAGAGGATATTGCTAAGAGATTTCGAGAGCATCCAGACGGTATGCAAGGAAAAAGTTTGCCTGAGGTAGTTAGCATTGCTACTAGAGTGTTTAATGGCCGAGAAGAGCTAAAAGAAAAGGAAAGGAGGCAGGAAAAAAAAGGATCTGAAGGATCAAGTATCGCTGTTGGCAGTAGCTATGTCGGGAGGTAGAGGAAGGGGCCGAGGCTGGAATCGTGGCTTCAGGGGAGGACGAGGGGGTAAATTCTACAGGGGACGCAGACGGGGTGAAAGCATGAGTCCCAGTAATACTGGATGCCACTATTGTGGTGAGGAAGGACACTGGCGGAGAGAATGCCCTCAAACTGAAAGCTGACTGCAAACCTGAGGGAGTGGGCCAGTTCTCCGTGGATCATGAATGAAGGGAGGCGCCGCTCCCCTGGGGTCCTGAGGTTTATGAGGCTGGCATGGTACAGTTTAAGTGTGATGCACGATTTCCAGTGGTTCCCCTGAAGTTAGGACAAAAGACTTTTGAATTATTAGTGGATACGGGGGCCACTCATTCAGCTTTACCTGAGGAGCGGCACCGAAAAGCAGAACTGAGAAATGCGTAATAGGAGTTACTGGAAAGTCGAACGGCATTTCATGACAAATGACTGTATGGCTACTCTGGGTCCTATTTCAGTTCAGCATTCCTTTCTGCTAATGAATGGTCCAGTGAATTTGCTGGGAAGGGATTTGTTGTGTAAACTGCATGCTCAAATTTTTTGTACTCCTGAAAGCATCTCCCTCCGATTCCCAGCAGAGAAAGCTTATCTGCTAACGCAGTTGATTCACAGCAGCTGTGAAATGCTTCCCCTTCGAGTTCAGAACGAAGTTAACCCTATAGTGTGGGGAGGAAAGTATGATGTGGGGTTGGTAAAATCTGCCTCACCTCTAAACCCAGTGATAAAGGCTGACATGCCTCCCCCAGCACAGAGGCAATATCCCCTTAAAATTGAGGCTATACATGGACTTGAGCCCCTTGTGCAGAATTTTAAGAACAAAGGGATTTTAGTGCCCTGTGTCTCCCCATGTAATACTCCCATTCTGGCTGTAAAGAAGCCACAGCCTGACCCTGATGGAAAACCTGTATATAGAATGGTACAGGATTTAAGGCTTATTAATCAGTATGTGATTCCAGAATACCCTGTGGTGCCAAACCCGAGTACTATTTTGGCAATGGTGCCACCTGAAGCAGAATGGTTTACGTGTATAGACTTGACAAACGCCTTTTCTCTGTACCAGTGGCCCCAGAGAAACAGTATCTTTTGCCTTTACTTGGGGTTCCTGGCACAGCAGGATGGAGGGATGCAAGGTCTGGCCCCTGGACAACTCACTTGGACTAGAATGCCCCAGGGTTATGTGGAAGCCCCGGTGTGTTTGCCAGGGTTTTAGCAGAGGATTTACACCTTTTAATATATACGCATGCCTAGTCTCTACAATATTGAATTGTTAATATCTCAACAAGCGCCAAAGGTTAGGAATGTGAGGAGTTAAAACACACCGAACACTAAATCAGGGAGTTAGTCAGAACTGTGAGATGCTTGTGTTTCTTATCGGTCCTTCAAACACTGTGTCTTAACACAACACAGCTGGCACCAGCGCCCCCACTTATCTTACTCTTTCCCAGGGCTTTGTAAGACAATGCTGCTTTTCAGTATTTCACTCTGAGTTTACCCAGAGACCTCTGCTAGCCTGATTTTTAGTCAGGTTGGCACAACTGGTTTTGTGCTACATCTTTATTCAGGCCTAACACTGTGGCATAACCGAACTACGGCCTAGCGTAATAAGGTGTAAAGTTTAGATTGTGAATTTATCTTTAATTTCCATGGTAACTTACTTTGATCTTTTATGCCTACCACTTATAATCCTTAAAACTCCATCTTTCTGTAGTTAATAAATCTGTTTTATGAAACTGGTGTATTTTGCTTGAAGTTCTTAGGAAATCTCAGCTCCTTTACAAAGCTGGTTCATGTACTATTCACATTGAGGAGGTGGACCCTGCGTAATAAACTCACTATTGTGTCCTACAGGAGGCCTGTGATATGCAGGGGGTCAGATTAGATGCTCTAATGGTCTCTTCTGGCCATAAAGTCGACTAATTTCTGAAAAACTGAGTGTAGCATTGGGAGCAGCGTCTGATGTTTTCCTGTCTAGCCGGCTTGCTGCCTAGAACGAACGCTGCTTGAGTGGGGTGATCCCCAGGGAGTAGCTCAAACCTCCAAAGTGCCTGGCCAGGGGCAGGACATTGGCACAGCAAGGGAGGGGTGTGGCAGTGACATCACAAAGGCCTTTGGCAGGACCTCAGCCTATTGGTCCAAGGTGGTGGGGAGGTGGTGACCTCACAGAGAGATGCTGACATCAGCCAGGCAGGACCGGGGCAAGGGGCCAGTGAAACCTCAGAGACACCTGTGGCTTTGCTTCAGCAAGTCTCCTTCTCCAGGTCTCTCTCTGAGGACTGAGAGAGTATTCGGGTTGATGGATGTGAGCGCCAGGAGGAACCTCTTTCGAGTTTTCTCCTTCCCTTGTAGTGATTTTACTAGAAAACAGCCGTCCCTGTTTAGAAGGTAAGAGCCTCCTGGTGGTTTGAAACCTGTTCAGTCTGATCCATCTGGTGAGAGTTGAATTCTAGGCATGGAAAACACGAGCTTAAGGAGGCAGAATTTTATTGCGCACCTGGGATTCTGTCCCTTAGAATCACTGGGGACATTGGGGTTTGTCCTTTTTGTTTCCGCTTTTCCTCCATCGATCCCTCCCTCCTTTCTCTTTGTCTTTTGCTTCTTTTGTCCTTTCTCCTGTTCCCCTCCCAACAGCAGGAGAGGGGTGTGGGTGTGTGGGTGTGTGCGTTGCGGGACAGTGCTCTGCAGCTCCCACTGTGGGAGGTCCACCCAAAAATGTGGGGCTGAAATAGTGCTCGGGCAGTGATCCCCACCAATGACCTGGGCCATCCTTTGGGCTCTGTGGTGAGAACCCTCAGCCTCCCGTCCTCAGTCTCTACCCTGATTGGCTCAGCAGGGGGTTATTGACAGGGAGGAGACTCAGGTCTTGTTGTTCTCTTTTCAGACCAAGGAAATAAGTCAGAACCAGTTCTATGTTTGATGAATTTGCTGCTTCTCTGCATTAATTGTCTCTGAGCAGTTCATGATTCTCTCTAACATTGCAGTTCTCCTCAAATACTCGCTGAATAATTACTGTCACTGTTGTTGGTCTGGAGCTCATCTGAGAGCACTTTATTCAGGTCATTCAATGTCTGAAATTCAAGATCCAATGGTTAGTTTGAAAATCAGGGCTCTTGGGTCCTATTCCCAACTCTGCCACTGACTGGCTCTGTGACCTAAGACAAGTCAATTCTCCTTTCTCAGCCTCAGCTTCTCCCTCTTTCAAGTAGGGATAATAATGATCCGCTCCTACCTACCTCACAGTGCGTGGAGGTAGGGTCGGCTCTAGGTTTTTTGCCGCCCTAAGCAAAAACAATTTTGGCTGCTCCCATCCCAGCCCTGGACTCCCCCTTACACCCTCCTGCTGCCCAAGCCCTGGGCTCCCCAACCTGCACCGCTGCCGCAGCTCTGGGCCTCCCACACCTGCAACCCCTGCCACCCCACCCCTGGGCTCTTCCCCCAACCCACACCCCTGCCATTCTAGCCCTGGGCTCCCACATCCTGTGCTGCCCCAGATCTGGGCTCTCCCTTCCCCACCAATGATCCGCAACCCACACACCCCTGCCGCCCCAGGCCTGGGTGCTCTCCCCACCTGCACCCTCCTTCCACCCCAGCCCTGGGTCACTGGTAACTTGCTCCCAGGATGGCTCATTCAGCAGGAATTTTGGATGTGCACAGAACACAGACAGGATTGGTTCCCATATGGTTACAGAACTGCAGGAAAATGGAACAATTTTCAGCTTGTGTGATTGGAGGATACCTGGATGCATATTATAAGACTGTACTCCATAAATGAGGAAAAGTTGAGGTGCCTTTATTATTCTTTGTTTCTATGGGGAATTTGCCAGTGCAATATCACTGTCTTCCTTTCAAACAAACAAAACTAGAAAAAAATGGCAATGGCTGTTGAAAATAGCAATTCCAGTCCTAATAACCCCTGGGAAGCATTTCTTGCTCAATTTTATCCTACTTTTTGTACAGCAAATAACAGTGGATCAGTATATTTGATTTGGGAGAAATGAAGTAACAGGTGCCCAAATTGAGCTCGAGCACTCCTGGATTTTGAGGTGTTCAGATCTGGAAGGCAGGTGTTAGAGTCTCTTTCTGAACATTAGCTGAATCTGGAAAGGAAAAGTCAATTTCTGCTTCCATGACTCAGAAGGGGAAATCCTCCTATGTGCCTGGTACTGTATCTAGATGTAAGTGGGGGAATGGTCCTGCTATTGTGGGGAACTTTCCTGGCTTCTGCACTACCCCGGTGAAGTGGGCTGGCGAAAGGATCTGAGTCCTCGCTCCCACTTCCTTTACCCAGAGGCCTCCCTGCCCTTGAGGACTCCCCTTCCACTCTCCTGTCTGGCAGAGTCCTCGTAACCCCAACAAGGCTGGGCCCAGGATTCCTGGGGGACTCGACCCCCCCAACCCTGCTGTGGTCACCCAGGACAGGTGCTAGGGTGTCCCTCTCTTTGCACTGCGCCCCTCCCTGACCCACTGATCACATCATACAATTTAAAGCAAATACAAGTTATTTAATTAACAATAAAATTTAAAAAATAAGAAAAAATGGGAAAGGTTAAAGGAAAACACATCACCCCGCTCTGGGGCAGGGACCATCACAAAAAGTGTCTCTGGACATCAGGGCACTTCACAGTCTGTTCCTTGTAGGTCCCAGGCCGCCTCCTCAGGCCCTGGCTGTGCTGCAGGGACGCTGCAGGTTGGACACTTGCTCTGGCGGTGGCCACACACTCTCAGGCTCTGGGTGGCAGGACCCTTCTCCCCAGCATCACCCCCGTCCTGTCAGGGTTACGATCCCCCTCCAAGTCTGTCCTGCAGGGCCTCTTGGCTGAGGCGTCTCCCTGTGCTGGGCCCACTGCCCAGGGTCCCCCTCGCTCTCCCCAGCTGCTCACTGCACCCAGCTCCGGACTGCTCCAGCTCCGCTCTGCCTCAGCACGGCTGCTGCTGCTGCTCTGCCTTCAGATCCCTGGGCTGCTTGTCTGGCCTCTCTGGCTCCAGTTGTTACAGCTCTGCTCCCAGGGCAGGGCTGCTCTCTCTGGGCTGTGCTCTGGCTTTGGGGCTGCAGCTCTGCTACCATCAGCTCAGCTTGGGTCCCCTGCTCTCTCCTTAGCTCGGCCCCACTCCATGTGACTCAGACAATTCCAGCTCACAGGGAGGACGGGACCCCCCTGGCCTCCTGACTCCTTGAATAGCCTGCCCGCCCTGTCAATCAGGCTGACCTGGAGCATTGGTCTCTCCACATTGTTCCTGGGGACTGTCAGTCTCAGGCTCCTGATTTCCCATCGACCCCTCCTTTTTAGTGCCGGGAGCTAGCAACCAAACACCCCACTGAATGTTAGTAAGGGGCAACAGTCCCATTACATAAAGCATCTAAATCCCCTGGGAACAGCTCGCCATGGCACAGCTTGGGAGCTGCACTGGGAATAGATCATGCAGGAAATCCCTTCCCCCCCTCTGCTAGCTTGAGTTTTGTTACAGCCCTGGAAATAATCCCGCTGCCTGCATGTGTTCCGCAGAGAACAGAGGAGCAAATTCTCTCCCTGTTCCCCCTTCCACAGCCATTAAAGGAAGGACTAAACCCCAGCAGCGCCCTGCCCCACGGAGTCCCCTGTGTAAGGAGAGATGTGCAGTGACTAGGGCTCCAGCTCAGCGTCACCAGGTTTATATAACTTTTGGTGATGCCCAGAACTGGTCCAAGTCCTGCCCGTCCTTCCTCGGCCCCCCCCCCCAAAGGGGGGGGGGGGGGTTTGGGTACATGAGGTGCAGGCTCTGGGCTGGGGCAGGGGTTGGGGGCAGGGAGGCAGGGGTGGACCCTGGGAGGAGTTTGGATGTGGGCTATGGGCTGGGGCAGGGAGTTGGGGGGCAGTGGTGGGCTCTGGGAGGGAGTTTGGGTGTGGGCGGGGTGTGGGATCTGGGCTGTGGCAGAGGGTTAGGGTGTGGCACCTATCTTGGGCAGCTCCCGAAAGTGACCCACACCCCCATCTGGCAGCAACTCCTACATGGAGGAGGCCCGGGGAGTGTGGGTCTCCTGGCACCACTGCCTGCTGGCACCACCCCTGCAGCTCCCATTGCCGCAGTTCCAATGGCAGAGTTGGCACTTGGGGTGGGGGCAGCGTACGAGAGACACACCCCACGGTGGCTGCAGGGATGTGCTTCTGGGAGTGGTGCGCCGTGCGGAGGGAGGGTGGGCAGGAATCCACTTTAGTCCCGCTGTGCTGCCGGTAGTGGTGGCAGGAGCCCCCAGGCCCTTTCAAATCATCCGGGGCCAGCTGCTCAGGCTTTCTGACTTCCTGATGGGGAAGCAAAGGGAAGGCACTTGTGCCCCTCATGAGCAGTTCTGGGGAGTCTTTTTAGGGCTCCTGGAGTAGGCAGCAGAGAGGTGCAGCCTCACCACCAAGTCTGTTTCACTGGAGGAGAGTGGGGGCTGCAGGGTGATCTCCCACCTCTTGCATCCGACGAAGTGGGTATTCACCCACGAAAGCTCATGCTGCAAAACGTCAGTTAGTCTATAAGGTGCCACAGGATTCTTTGCTGCTCCCACCTCTGTGCATCCAGCAGCCTGTGCTCCCCACTGCCATGCTGGAGCTCCACACTTATTTATTGACAAATAAAATTTGCAGAATTTTAAAATATTGTGCACAGAATTTTTTTGGTGCAGAATCTCCTCAGGAGTGAGACTGACTCAGGGAACCTCCTTGGACTGTCACTGCTTGGTGAACCACTCAGCCACCACACCAATGCACAGAAAGTGCCAAGCCCCACTGCTATGTGGGGCTGGGGGCTGGGGTCGGGTCATCCACATTCAGACTGTGCGCTCCCCCTGCTACAAACCGCTGCTGATTTCCCAGTTAGTACATTAGCTGTTACCGATAAGGTTTGTCTGTGTTGTTTTTTTTTTATCTCATTGTTAGGTGTAAGAAGTATAAACTGTTCAATATGTTCAATTAGTTGGTAATTAAGATGTTTATGAAGTAAATCACTGGCTTTAAAATAAGATCCAATCTGGAGCATATGAACTATTGACCCCTGGACTCCAGCTCTGAGAGGGGACTTGTTTACCATCAGGGGACAGGCTCAAACCAGTCCAAACCGGTTTTTCCTGCCAAAACCAGCCCTCAGGATTCCATCTCCTCAGCACTTTTCCCGCCACAGAAGTGATATAAGGACGTGCTCAGCGCCTGCGCGGGGCCGCCCCCCCCCCCAGCGACGGCCCCTCCACAGTGCTAAGATGCAGCCACCTCTGGGGTGGATCCATGGTGGCCATTATTTGCTAGTGACAGGCATGGACATTTCTTATCTATTTTGTCCCTCCAGGCCTTCCATTCTCCAGTTCCAGAGACATCCCCCAGGGCTCCCTCTGCCTGTGTGACTGGCCAGCAGGGGGCGGTGGTCACTTTCTATCCACTTCTCAGGCACTGTGAGGTAACAGTGTTGCTGGGTGGGGGTGGGGCTGTGGGGGGAGATAGCAGCTGACGGGGGATTGTGGTGGGGGAGGCCTCTGGGTGGCTGGGCAGGGGGTACCCTAGTGAGGTTGGTGGGTTCTGGAGATTTGGGGTTTCAGGGGGTTGTTGTGATGTGCCCAGCCCTGAGGCTGTGGGTCCTGGAGGTGGGTATCGCTGGGGGCCTGGTGGCTGCAGAACAGCCGGGGTGGCCGTCTCTTGGGGCGGCGTGACAGGGGGTTAGAGGGAGCCTGGTGCTGTGCCAGGGGCTCTGTCTGGGCGTCCCCCGCAGACTCCTGGGATCGCTGCCGTGCCCAGTGCACAGAGTGTGTGTGGGAGAATCCCGGCGCTAGGCCAGGGGTGCCCCTGTAAAGCATCAGGGATCCCGCAGGGGAGGAGGGGGTGCCAGGCAAAGGGCAGGGCAGATCCTGCTGGAGGGCGAGGGGGATCCTAGGCAGGCAGTGAGGGACTGAGTTGCCAGTGGGGGTCCTTTTTGGGGGGTCTCTGGCTGTTGGGGTCTCTTGGTGGGGGGAACCTTTTGGGATTCCCTACCTGGCAATGAAGGTCTGGTGGGGGTTCTCTGGCCGGTGGGGCTCTGAGGGGTATCTGAGCTCCCTGGCCAGGGACTCCGGAGGCTGGGTCCCAGGGAGTATCTGGGGGGGGGCTGGCTGGGGCTCTAGGGGCTGCTCCTGACCTCGCTTCTTCTCCCTGATTAGCTTATGCCAGAATCCTGGCTCCAAGCACTGCCCGACATTCCCTGGCCAGGCCCAGTCACTGTGATAACTTTCTAGCCACTTATCAGACACTGTGAGGTGAAATCACAGATTTTTGCTCTGCTCCCCTCTTGAAAACTGCAGGAACTTCCAGTTCCATTGTTCTAGATTGTCCAGTCCATTGTCCAGTCCTTGTCCTGGATCTGGGGGTGAGGGAGGAGGGAAGGGGGTCAGCACTGCCGCACAATGGTCTCTTCCACAGCGTTCTGGACTCATTCTTTCTGAACTCTGGTTTCACTGAGACCATTGTTAATCCAGAGTCACGGTATGGAAAGACAAGGAGTGACTCCGGATGGACAGTGGGGCAAATGAGATCAGCAATTCTCCCTGTGAGGAGGGCTCTCATTAGCTGCTCTCCCAGAGAGCTAAAGGAGGAAGCTGCTCAAACGCTCTGTCTCACTCTGCTCAGGAGATTGGGGTTCAGCTTCCTGGGTCAGACGCTGCAGCCTCCATTGTGATCTGGGAGACCAGGCTTAGCAGCTGCTGCTCCCCCAGTGGGGTTCTGTGCTGGGAAGTGACCTTAATTAAAGCTGCTTCTCTGCCCGGCCCAGGGGATGACTTTCTCCAGCTGGTCCTAGCCCCCTAGGGCAGCCCTGGGCCCTGTTAATACTAAATTCTGAGCCAGAGTCTCCAGGTAACTGAAAGACCTCAGGGAAAGTGCTGGGGTCTGGCAAGAAAGTGACTCTGCACAAACAGCCCCTCCTCATTTCTCCTCCCATTAGCAATTGCCAGGAGAAAATCCAGCCATGGGAGAGCAAAGCCCGCAGGAATGGGACTGTCCCAGCCAGAGGGGCAGGGAGAGAGGACGGGAAGGAGAGACTGAAAGGGGCAGTGGTAGAAATGAGGTGGGGGAGAGATTTCCAGCTCTCTAGTCCACCGAGACACATGTATTGCTGCATCCCTGGACAGAACCACTTTCCAGTGGACAAAACAAGGATCAGACAGAGGAAAAGCCAGTTCCTGACTCCATATTCCCCCTGCTGGGGTGTGACTGCCGTGGGGTCAGTGTCCGAGGGATCCCCCACAGTGACTCCTTTGGTTTCTAGCCTTGAGTTCAGAAACTTTGTTAGGGGGTGAGGGATGGGAGAAGGGAGGTTAAAAATGTGTCTGTGGGCTTAGCCTGGCAGGAGGGGCCGGGTCTACATTGTAATAAACAGATTGAGCATTTCCCAGCATGGCGGGATCTAGGGTGTCTGCAGGGAAAGGGCCTGGGGGAATTCTGATGTGAAATTAACTAAAACTGGTTCTGAAACGCCCACAACTGCCCTTCTCCCCCAGACAGGCTGCAGAATGACGTCCATGTTTTGCTCCAGCTCATCCCAGCCTGGCATGGGACAGGGAAGAGAAATGGCTGCAGTGGAGCCAACTCAGGTAGAGATTATCGGGAGGTTGCTGGTGGGTTCCTGCTGGAGGAGAGGGACAGCAAATACACCGGAGATGGGAAGGTTTGCACAGTCTGGTTTGGAGGTTGGAGCGGGGCAGGAAATGCACAGGGTGGGGAAAGCAGGACGCCAGGGTGTGGCAAACCTGCTGGGAGTTATTTAATAAGTGGCCTAGATTCTAGGAACAGACCCAGGAGGTTGGGAGGTGGAAATGCCCTAATTTGTGAAGAAAGAAAATAGCCCACCTACATGGGGCTGGTAAAACTCAGCCTGAGCTCACTAACCAGTCTGAGCTCACTAACCAGCGGCTGCTGTGAGATATGAAGGGGCACCCATGAGTCAGGCTTATTGGAGCTGCCTCTCCCTTCATATCCCGCTCCTCACAATGAGGAGGTTATTGGGCTTCCTACCAGGAGCTCTCCTGGACCCTGCTAGGGCTCCATCTCCTGTATCGGTCGGTGGCCAGTAGGGGTGTGATGGATCTGCTGGGAGAGACAAGGGGCTCTCTCTTCGTCCCCTCACCCTGGTATTTGCTGGATACGCTGAGCTGGGTCGGGGTGGGACTCTGAGTGCGATCCACCCACAGCTTCCATTTGATTGGCTCCTCTCTGCCACAAATAGTGGGACTGTGAGTGGGGAAAGAGATCCTGAGTGTTGGACTCTTGCTCTTTCAGGGGCCGGTGACCTTCGAGGAGGTGGCTGTCCATTTCACCAGGGAAGAGTGGGCTCTGCTGGACCCCACTCAGAGAGCCCTCTACTGGGATGTCATGCAGGAGAACTATGAGACTGTGACCTCGCTGGGTAAGGGTTCCTGTCCCCTCGGTTCTTGGAAGGGAAATGAAGAGAAAAGGTTCACGCCAGCCCCACAATGCCACCTCTACTCTGTCCTGTTTCTGCATCACCCCAATATGCCAGTGACACACACACTACCAGAGACCCTCCCATGCTGCAAAACACTTCGGGAACACAGCAGAGGAGCAGTATCACACAGTGTCAAATAGCTCCTCTTTACTCAAGTAAAACTGGGGGTTAGGTCCAGCATAATGAACAGAAGCTTCCTACCCCCGGCCTTCTCTCAAACCGTGAGGCTTCTCTATCCAAACCAGAATGTGCTTGGAGTGTAACAAGCAGGCAGCTGGAGTCAGAGCTGCTGGTCCAGAGTTACTTATCACACAAACACTCTGTGCGTCCTTGAATGCTGGCTGAGGGTATCCAGACAGGGATCTCAGCAGCAGAACACTGAATCTCACCCAGGATTACAGATGACACAACTCCTCACTGCTCTGGATTGCACCCCAGCATGTGAAAATGTCCTAGGTTGGTAGTGACGTTTCTTGAGACATGCAGAGTCTTGCTCCCATATCACCAGGTGTAATAACAATAACAGGAAAGGCCGAATATGGAAAACTGCTTGTTCAGCTTGCTTTTGACCTGCATCATATTGTGCAATATATTCCAAATAAGGAAATTAACGTGCAACCTATGTGTCATTGTTTGGGGTTTTAAGCTTTAAAAGGCTTGTGTGATTTTTAGCTCAGGGGGACAGTATTCCAATAGCTGTTGCCCCCTGCGCACTTTTAACCAAGAAAAGAACCTCAGGATGAGCTGATTCAAAATCAATCGTGTGGTCGTTTTCCACAACAGCTTCAAGAGGTCCCTGTGATGGAATGTAAATGTCTTCTTCACACCTTCCCCCTGCAGGAGAATGGCTGTTTGACCAGCTGTTTGCCTTGCTGTCTCTGAGGAACTGCTCTGTGGGTGTTCCCCAGAATTGTAACTTTTTCAGTAATCTCATACTCTAAAATCTCATAACTTTACATACAGTGTTACTACACATTTTAACAGGAGGATAATATTCAGTAGATTATGCATTTTCAAATGATACCTCACAAGCCATACTGTGTACAAAATTGATCATAATTTTCTAGAAGAGTGAACACAGGGGTATAGAATGACAGTGTCTGTGTGTGTGTTCCCAGCAGATATGTGGGTATTTCAATCCCTCATAAGCACAGTGTTCGGCATCTTCAAGGACCTGGGGAACTGGTCCTGGGAATTCACTGGTTTACCAAGTGTGACACTGTATGGAATTGTGAGACACTTTGGTATTAATAATAAAATAATAATATAATCTGATAAATTTGCAATGAATCGTGCTAGATATGCCATGCCAAGTGTCAGTGAAAATGTTATGATTTGCCAAGTATGGTAATTTTGTTTCTATGTTTGTATCACCTTTGTATTGTGAGTTATAGATATGTGGGGTATATCTGTATTTCCAGATTTGTGCAGTATTTCTGGGTGACACCCCCAGACATATTGGCATCAACACTGCTTAGCCTGTTTGATGGCCCATTCAGGGTCATCATCTGTACAATGAGCCCATGGAAAGGACCAAGGATACACCTAGTGAGTCAGCAAGACATGCCGGGGTATGCCTGTGTAATGAGAACTCCAAGGCTTTTCCATGCCACGTGCTGTGAAGCTTGTGTTTGGGACACAGGAAGTACAGGCCACATGCCAAAAGGAATATAAAGGGCAGCTGCATCATCTCCATTTTGTCTTCAATCCCCTTCCTACCTCTGGAGCAACTTCTCTACAAACTGAACCCTGGAACAAAGGACTGAATGACCCATCCAAGCTATGGATGTGTTCCAGACGGACTTCAAGCCAGCAACTCACCAATACTGCTAAGAACCTGATATATCCATTTTGGAATGTATCTGACTGCTTTCCCATTTAACTTCTTTCTGTCTTTCTTTTGTTTAAACCTTTAGTTTAGATGCTAAAGGATTGTCTGGAAGGATGGAATTTTGGGTAATATCCAAACCTATACTGACCTGGTGATGTGGGTGAGCCTTTGGGGTCAGAGGAACACTTTGTTTATGTGAGCAGAGTTTTTAAATAACCTCTCACTGTACTGGACCTAGTTGCTGATTGGGAGTCAGAGAACAGGGATGCAATAATGGGGGCTGCGTGATTTCTTTTTTCAGCTTCTCGATAACCCATGTGGGGGATCAGAAGCACAGTTTGTGACTGGTCGGTGAGTTTAACTTCAGTGTTAACCAGCAGTTTTGGGAGCATCTGCTCTCCCTTTTTCAGCCTGCCCTAACTTTTTCGCATTTTCAGTGAGAACTGCCCCTGGCCCACCAGGTCACACCAAGCTCTGAAGTTAAATTAATAGAATGTTTTTTTATGACCAAGTCTTATGAAATCAACTGAACTCCTTTGTTTTCTTTCATCTGAGCAGGGTTTCTAGTTTTCCAATGTGTTGTGATCTCCCAGCTGGAACAAGGGGAAGAGCCATGGGTCCCAGACCTCCAGCGGTCAGAGGAAGAGAGATCCTGAGATCTCCTGCACAGGTGAGGAAACATTAAATCACCTCAGAATCTGTAAGTGCCTGAAGGAAACATCTGGGATGCCCAACAAAGCCCTTGGGAGGTCTCTCAGTTCATTATTATCCCTAGCAGGGGTCGTATCCTCAGGGTAAATATAGTTCATGGCTTCCTATAGATCCTAGCAGACACCAGGCAGTAGCTTCCTCCCTTCCCCCTGCGTATTTGGATGGGATGTGAAGGCTGAATTCATCCCCTCCTCTCTCCTATTTGGGGAAGAGTTTGGGAGTTCAGCTCCTGATTTTTATTTGACCTGTCTTCAGCACTTGTTTTGTTTGGTCTTCCCCTTTCCATCCCTGTTTGAGGTTTCTGTCTCTATCACAGCAGGTGATGCAATGGCATGTGAGAAAGAGGAGCAGAATTCTCAGCCTGGAAATGTTGAGCCAGTGGGTAAAAACAGAGCATTATCTCAAAGATCGAAAAGGAATGTGTCCAGGAGTCATGAGCAGGGAAAGTCCTTGGAGATTCAGCACAGACCAAAAACAGATCAAGGAAACCAGGCAGGAAGAAAGTGGATAAATTTATTTCCTGTTGGGAACTCAGAAGGTCCTCATGGAAACTACAACACAGCAGGATATCCTCAGGCGAAAGAGAAAAAATACATGCAGGGAGTGTGGAAAAACCTTCTCTCACAGCTCAGCCCTTTCTGTACATCAGAGAATCCACACAGGGGACAGGCCCTATGAATGCCGTGAGTGTGGGAAAACCTTCAATCGCAGTTCGCACCTTATTAGTCATCAAACAATCCACAGAGGAGAGAGGCCCTATGAATGCCGTGAGTGTGGGAAATGCTTCACTAGCAGCTCAAACCTTAGATTTAATTTACCTTGGTTCCTCAACTGTTGCTACAGCTCTACTACCCATCAGTCCAAAGACTGAGAGAAATGGAGAGTTCCAACCATTATCCTTTTAGAATCTTATTGTTCCTCTCTCTGTTTTTTGTGCTGGCCTTTCTATTCTATCACTTTCTGCCTTTGTTTAGTGGTAACAGTTGGTTTCCATCATTCATGTTTGTTTAAATCAATATCCGTTGTGAAATAAATTTTTTGCTTGTTCGATAACTGTACTCAGGTGCTGTGTGAGATACAGTAGCAATGGTCCTCCGTGAAACTAGTAACCTGGGATACTTGGGGAAGAGAGGATCTGGGATTTCACCGAGTATCTGGTGATCCAGGCTGGACCCCAGAGGGGGACACATTGAAGGAACTCAAGGGTTAAGGTGGCTGCTGTAGCTCAGAGGAGGGTCCTTGAGTTCCAGCAGGCTGGTGAGTTTGGTCACTAACATCCAGCTGCCAAATGCAAAACTCCCTCTTCCTTGTGGCAGGTGGCAACAAGGAGACTCACAGTCCTCAGCACCCCGAGAAAGGTCACAATGTGTCTCTGTGTTGATCCACCTGTCAAATCCACACAGGGAAAGCTCCCGATAGCACAAAACTCTGCCCTATGAAATCATGGAACATGTGCTCTTTGCTCTGTGAAAGCATGTAAAGAATCCAAGCGCTGGAGGACAGGGTTTGGGTCCAGAGTGACCTAGACAAATTGGAGAATTGGGCCAAAAGAAATCTGAGGAGGTTCAACAAGGAGAAGTGCAGAGTCCTGCACTTAGGATGGAAGAATCCTATGCACTGCCACAGACTGGGGACTGACTGAGTGAGGGGGGTTTGATAGCAGCCTTCAACTACCTGAAAGAGCAGCAGTGTGGGCTTTCTCCTGGCCACTTTTGCTGGGCTGGGCAGGCAGCCTGGAGGCCTTTCTAGAAGAGAACTGGGAACGGAGTTAGAAAAACCAATGTGAAAACCAGAACCTCAGGTTTAGACTCATTTATTTATAATATTAAATCTTCAATTCTAGTGTCACAGTCAATACAATTGCTTCAGCCTGATAGTTGCCCAAAGGGAAACTTAACTTCTCTCCAAGGGGAGTGAAGAGAAAGCACTTTTCAGAGTCCAAGAGAGACAAGGCGGGTGAGGGTAAGACCTTGCAGAGGACCAACCTCTGTTGGTAAAAGAGACGAGCTGTGGAGATAACCCAGCACCCTTCTTCAGTTCTGTGTAGCCTGGAAGCTCGTCTCTTCCATAACCAGCAGTTAGAACATAAGAACAGCCACACTGAGTCAGACCAGTTCATCAAGCCCACTCTCCCGAAAGTGGCCAATGCCCGGCGCCCCAGAGGACCCCTGGGACCAACATGGATACAACACCACCACAAACAAGGTTAAAAGTCAATGCACATGGGAGAAGCATCTTGTTTTTCCATGGGCGGTAGGTTTGTAGAAATTTTGGTGGTGCCCAGAACCTGCCCAAACTCCGCCCCCCACCTGCCCAAGGTTCTGGGAGTGAGTTTGGGGTGTGGCTGGGGATGAGAGGTTTGGGGTGTGGGAGGGGGCTCAGGGCTATAGCAGAGGGTTGGGGTGTGGGGTGATGGCTGTGTGGTGGGGCTGGGGATGAGGGGTTCATGATGCAGGAGGGGGCTCAGGGTTGGGGCAGACGGTTAGGGTGCAGGGGGATGAGGGCTCTGGCTGGGAATGATGGGTTTGGGGTGTGGGAGAGGCTCAGTGCTAGAGCAGAGGGTAGAGGTGTGGGGGGTGAGGGCTCTGTCTGAGGCTGGGGGTTTGGGGTGTTGGAGGCTCAGGGCTGGGGCAGAGGGTTAGGGTGCAGGGGATGAGGTTGTGTCGGGGCTGGGGATGAGGTGTTTGGGGTGTGGGAGGGCTCAGGACTAGGGCAGAGGGTTGGGGTGCAGGGGTGTGTGAGGGCTCTATCTGGGGCTGGAGATGAGGGTTTGGGGTGTTGGAGAGGCTCAGGGCTGGGGCAGAAGGTTGGGGTGTGCGGGGGGATGAGGACTCTGGCTGGAACTGGGGATGGGAGGTTTGGGGTGTGGGAGGAGCTCAGGGCTGGGGCAGAGGGTTGAGGATGTGGTGGGTGGGTGGGTGAAAGCTCTGGCTGGGGGTGTGGGCTCTGGGGTGGGGCAGGGCTGGGGATGAGTTTGGGGTGCAGGCAGGCTGCTCCGGGACAAGGGCCAGAAAGGAGGACTCCCCCCAGCCCTTTCCCTGCTGGCAGCAGCAAGCTCTGGGGGAGGAACCCCTCATTCCCCCCCCTCAGCAGCACACTCACTCCCACCACTGTCGCTGCAGAGCTCCTAGGGCCCTTCTCAGGTCCAGGAATCTCCCTCGCCTCCCCCATTTTGGGTGCTGGGGGGTGCTGCATGCACCTCCTCCCCTGCTGTTGCCCCTGACTATAGCCTCACTGGGGGTGGGGGATGGGGCTGTCTCCTTGCCCAGCATGGGGCAGGAGTGGTGACTGCAGGGGGGGGGGCTGTGATGGTGGAGGGTCCCACTGGAAAAGGGAAGGGTCTGAGGTGGAAGGGCAGGCTCAGAGTCAGTCTGCCCTGGCAGTGAGTTGGGAAGGGGGGGCACTAGGACCCTGTGGCAGCAGTTGCTGCAGGGAGGCAGCATGGAGCTGCATTGAAGAGGCAGGGACGCTCTGCTCCCTCCGGGGCTTAGGGACATGCATGGGGCCAGCAAGGGGGTCCGGGGGACCCACGGGGGAAGCACGGGAGGTGGCAGGTGGGGCCAGAGGGGAGACCCGGCCCCAAACTTTGGTGGAGCTGGGCCCCAGGGCTCTGAATATTGCTGGTGCCTGGGCACCACGTGGGTATATAACTCGCCGCCCATGTGTGTTTCATTCCTTATGTCCTAGTCCCATCATGTGGCCATTTCCTTTTCTTCCTTTCTGTTAAAAGCTTTGGTGTTTTGCACAGAAACATTATTTGCCCAGGAGAGACCCAGGAGTGGGGGCTGCATTCCTGTGCCAAACAGTCACTGGAAGGGGGCAGACAAAGGCCTTTAGGACGAGGTGTCCGTCACTGTCAAAAGATCATCTCCCTCCTGCAGGTCACTGGCAGCCTGAATTCGTTCCTTATCCCAGAGTCTGGGGGCTGGAATCAGCACTACCCAGCCCCTCCGTATGTAGCAGGAACAAACACAAACCTGGTCTTTAAAACAAGCTGTCCCCTTCCTTCTCAGGGAAGATTTTTCTGTGATTGAAGTTGAGCTTCAGTTCCCCTCTCCTAGGGGCGGGGCAGGTGTGGGGCCAGCTCCCAGTGAGATCTGTTTTCACCTTTGCCCCGTTTCAATTACTCTGGGATGGTAACTCTGCTCCCAGCTGTCAGGCAGCTTCCAGCCCATCCACCCTGCTCACTAACTCTGTGGTCATGTGTTACTCCCTCTGCCAGCACACACAGCCTCCAGGAAAGCTACTCCTGCCAGATGCATTGATGGTATAGTGGTGTGCATAGGTGCCTTCCAAGCAGTTGATCTGGGTTTGATTCCTAGCCAATGCAATAATGGCTTTTCTCCTTTGTTTCTTCATCTGGAAGTGGTTTAATTTCAGTCACATTGTGTTACAATCACATTATCTATAGAATGAAATAATAAATGTGTCAAAGTCCAGCAGGTCATACAGGATGGAGGCACACAAGGGGCTGGAATGTGTCATCTGAGAAAGACAGAACACTTGGAAACCTGCATCTCCCATCCCCTGGCCTTGCGTGTTATGATTCCAGCTGCGTGAGCTGTTTGTATGATGTTCCGGCATGATGGGGAAATGAAGTTTTGAGTCAGTTTTTGCTCCTGCAGATTCCTTTGCTGTTACAATTATAACGACATGAACAAAAGGGAGGCACAATAAACATAACCCCCAAATTGCAATACAGGTGGGGAAAGGGAAGATCACGCTTAAGCCAAACACGTAAAAATAAAAATTAATACAAAAAAGGGGAGGGGGGAAGAGATCAGGTATGTGGAGATCCCCTTGATATTGTTAGAATCAAAGTTCAGACTTGACACTGGAAAACCTGCAGCTCCCCAGCTCTGTGAACACCTGTGATGAGCCTGATGGAGTTGGGACACCTGTTCTGCTTCAATCATTTATTTTCTCTCTTCTCCCCCCAATTCCTCATCACCAATGTCTCTGCCTTTCTCCTCTTGCTCCCACCCCCCTGCCCTTTCCCAGGAACTCACAGTCTACAGCATTTAGGACAAGCCAGAGCTCCCATGTTCTGCACATGAGCCTGCGTCAGAGGACGTGTGACCCCGGTCAGAGCCAGGCTCACAACTGACGAGAGTTTGAGAACTCTCCCTGTTCCCATTGGGCAGATGGGGAGGAGCCTGAGGTATAGAGAAGGGAAGTGACCTGTCACCAGATGGATCAGACTGAACAGGTTTCAGACCTCGAGGATGCTCTTACCTTCTAAACAGGGACGGCTGTTTTCCAGTAAAATCACTGAAAGGGAAGGAGAAAACTTGAAAGAGGTTCCTCCTGGCGCTCACATCCGTGAACCCGAATACTCTCTCAGTCCTCAAAGAGAGACCCGGAGAAGGAGACTTGCTGAAGCAAAGCCACAGGGGTCTCTGAGGTTTCCCTGCCCCCTCGCCCCTGTCCTGCCTGGCTGATGTCAGCATCTCTCTGTGAGGTCACCACCTCCCCACCACCTTGGACCAATAGGCTGAGGTCCTGCAAAAGGCCTTTGTGATGTCACTGCCACACCCCTCCCTTGCTGGGCCAATGTCCTGCCCCTGGCCAGGCACTTTGGAGGGTTGAGCTACTCCCTGTGGATCACCCCACTCAAGGAGCTGTTCCTTCTAGGCAGCAAGCCGGCTAGACAGGGAAACATCAGACGCTGCTCCCAATGCTACACTCAGTTTTTCAGAAATTAGTTGACCAGAAGAGACCATTAGAGCATCTAATCTGACCCCCCCTGCATATCACAGGCCTCCTGTATGACACAAGAGCTACTTTGGGGGCAAACACATTCCAGAAAGGCATCTAGTCTTCATGAAATTACATCAGGAAATGGAGAATCCACCACTTTCCTTGGTAGCTTGTTCCTGTGGTGAATCATCCTGACTGTTGAATATTTGTGCCTTAGTTGTAATATGAATTTGTCTCTTTTCACCTTCCAGCCATTGGGTCTTGTTATGCCTTTCTCTGCTTGATTCAAGAGCCCTTTAATACCCAATATTTTCTCTCCATTAAGGCAATTCAACACTTCAATGAAGTCGCCTTTCAATCTTCTTTTGATAAGCTAAGCAGGTTGAGCTCTTTCAGTAGCTCACTAGAAGGCATTTTTCTGCAGCCCTCAGAACATTTGGTGGCTCTTTGCTGACCCAGCTCCAATTTCACAACATCTTTTTCAAATGAGGACACCAAAACTGGAGGCTATTCCAGTATCAGTCTCACTGATGCCGTGTCACCTCCTGTGACGTTATTGACATAATCTGTAACCGTATAGATCACCATTGCGACCGCTGTTCTATTTGTAGCCAATATTGTAGAAAGGTTGTCGCATAAAGGGGTCTATGGAGAGGTTCTGATTGGCTGATTATAATTATGCTATTTCTAGATGTGTATCATTTTTATAGTTGACGTTATGAATTCCTGCCCATTTCCCCACTGGCTGGAGCATGGCTAGAGTGTGTCTGTGGTTAATGATGTTGCTGTAGATTGTTCGTTTCCTGCCTTGGCAATTCAGACAGTCCCTTTTCCCAACATATCTCCAGCACATCATTAGTTCCAATAACAGGGGCAGCTTTTCTCTGGGGCACTGAGATGTTTTGGGGAGTTGGTGGCACCTTTCTTTCCTCACCCTGAAGTAAACTCAGCTATTTATTCCATGGTTCATGTTTTATGGAATAACAACATCAGCATGAAGAAAGAGGAGAGGGAATATCTCACTGCCAGGGCTGAAGGTGGCCATGTCCCCTCTGTTTGACCATTACCATTGCAGGAGAGAAGGTGTCAATACAATTGAATGCCCTGGCTCAGACAAGAGACACAGGGAGTTTTTGCTGTTCATGGATCCATGCAAAGGAAATTGTGTCTGTGTGTGAAACTGAGAAGGGACATGAAATGCCCACAGGGTGGCGCAATGCCCTAAGCTAAGGCAGTAGGGTGAAGAAATCGGGCTGAGGAATGACTGAAGTGGACTCACCTGGGATTGAAATGACATTTGTTTCTGTCAGGCAGTGAGAAATTGACATTAATTCAGATGCGGGGTTGAGGCTTCTTTAGCTCCTTGTAGAACTTGAACTTGATTTCCCAGAAGGGAGAAAGGGAAAGTCTGGGGCTGCCTTGAGTCCCTGGCTGGGTCTCCTGGGCAGTGGAAAACATCCCTTGTTTGGCCCTGCCCAGGGGATCGTGGAGGCTGAGACGCCCCTCGGCTTGGATCAAAGGGGGAGTTGGATGGAATTTATAACACAACCCTCCCTGCTCCCCAGAGCCCCACGGGGAGAAGCTAGAGAAGGGGGAGTCATTCCTTCCCTGCGCTCCCAGAAGAGCTGCTAGCAGGGCTGCCCAGAGGCGGGGGCAAGTGGGGCAATTTGCCCCAGGCCCTGGGTCTTGCAGGGGCCCCCACAAGCAGGAGTGTAGCTAGGGGGGAGCAGGGGGGGCTGCCGCTCCCCCACTGAGCACATTCCCCCAAAGTGGCGCCTTAGGAGGAATTTGGAAGAAGGTGGAAAGATCTGGAATTTCCCCCCCACACACCTCCTGAGGTGGCAGGGGGTGCAGGTGGAGGGGGCAGAGCCCAGGTCTGGGGTGGCAGGGAGGTGCAGTGGGGAGCCCAGGGCTGGGGTGGGGGCAGCCAAAATTCTTTTTGCTTGGGACGGCAAAAAACCTAGAGCCGGCCTTGCCTCCACCCACCGTGAGGTAGGTAGGAGCAGATCATTATTATCTCTACTTGAAAGAGGGAGAAGCTAAGGCTGAGAAAGGAGAATTGACTTGTCTGAGGTCACACAACCAGTCAGTGGCAGAGTTGGGAATAGGACCCAAGAGCCCTGATTTTCAAACTAACCATCGGATCTTGAATTTCAGACACTGAATGACCTGAATAAAATGCTCTCAGATGAGCTCCAGACCAACAACAGTGACAGTAATTATTCAGCAAGAATTTGAGGAGAATCATGTTAGAGAGAATCATGAACTGCTCAGAGACCATTAATGCAGAGAAGCAGCAAAATTCGTCAAACATAGAACTGGTTCTGACTTATTTCCTTGGTCTTGAAAGAGAACAAGGACCTGAGTCTCCTCCCTGTCAATAACCCCCTGCTCAGCCAATCAGGGGTAGAGACTGAGAACGGGAGGCTGAGGGTTCTCACCAGAGAGCCCAAAGGATGGCCCAGGTCACTGGTGGGGATCAAATAAAATTCAAATTAAATTCTGCCTCCTTAAGCTCGTGTTTTCCATGCCTAGAATTCAACTGTCACCAGATGGATCAGACTGAACAGGTTTCAAACCTCAAGGAGGCTCTTACCTTCTAAACAGGGACTGCTGTTTTCTAGTAAAATCTCTAAAAGGGAAAGAGAAAACTCAAAAGAGGTTCCTCCTGGCGTTCACGTCCGTGAACCCGAATACTCTCTCAGTCCTCAAAGAGAGACCTGGAGAAGGAGACTTGCTGAAGCAAAGCCACAGGGGTCTCTGAGGTTTCCCTGGCCCCTCGCCCCTGTCCTGCCTGGCTGATGTCAGCATCTCTCTGTGAGGTCACCACCTCCCCACCAATAGTTTGTGGTCCTGCAAAAAACCTTTGTGATGTGACTGCCACACCCCTCCCTTGCTGGCCTAATGTCCTGCCCCAGGCCAGGCACTTTGGAGGTTTGAGCTACTCCCTGTGGATCACCCCACTCAAGGAGCGTTTGTTCTAGGCAGCAAGCCGGCTAGACAGGGAAACAGCAGACGCTGCTCCCAATGCTACACTCAGTTTTTCAGAAATTAGTCGACTTTACGGCGAGAAGAGACCATTAGAGCATCTAATCTGACCCCCTGCATATCACAGGCCTCCTGTATGACACAATAGCACGTGAGGGAGCGGGGCTGAGGAGGCGAGTGGGTGGGCAGTGGCGAGGGGGCGGGTGAGCCGGCAGAAAGCCAATATTCATAACTTCAACTACAAAAATGAAACACATCTAGAGATAGCATCATTATAATCAGCCAATCAGAACCTCTCCATAGACCCCTTACACGACAACCTTTCTACAATACTGGCTACAAATATAGAACAGTTGTCGCAACGGTGATCTATACAGATACAGATTATGTCAATAACGTCACAGGAGGTGACACGGCATCAGTGAGACTGATACTGGAATACTGCCTCCAGTTTTGGTGTCCTCGTTTGAAAAAGATTTTGTGAAATTGGAGCTGGGGCAGCAAAGAGCCACCAAAGGTTCTGAGGGCTGGAGAAAACTGCCTTCTAGTGAGCTATTGAAAGAGCTCAACCTGATTAGCTGATCAAAAGAAGATTGAAAGGTGACTTCATTGAAGTGTTGAAGTGCTTCAGAGAGAAAAGATTTGGGAATTAAAGGGCTCTTGAATCAAGCAGAGAAAGGTATAACAAGACCCAATGGCTGGAAGATGAAAAGAGACAAATTCATATTACAACAAAGGCACAAATATTCAACAGCAAGGATGATTCACCACAGGAACAAGCTACCAAGGAAAATGGTGGATTCTCCATCTCTTGATGACATTTCATCTAGACTAAATGCCTTTCTGGAATGTATTTGCCCCCAAAGTAGCTATTGTGCCATACAGGAGGCCTGTGATATGCAGGGGGTCAGATTAGATGCTCTAATGGTCTCTTCTGGCCATAAAGTCGACTAATTTCTGGCAAACTGAGTGTATCATTGGGAGCAGCGTCTGATGTTTCCCTGTCTAGCCGGCTTGCTGCCTAGAACGAACGCTCCTTGAGTGGGGTGATCCACAGGGAGTAGCTCAAACCTCCAAAGTGCCTGGCCAGGGGCAGGACATTGGCCCAGCAAGGGAGGGGTGTGGCAGTGACATCACAAAGGCCTTTGCAGGACCTCAGCCTATTGGTCCAAGGTGGTGGGAGGTGGTGACCTCACAGAGAGATGCTGACATCAGCCAGGCAGGACAGGGGCGAGGGGCCAGGGAAACCTCAGAGACCCCTGTGGCTTTGCTCCAGCAAGTCTCCTTCTCCAGGTCTCTCTTTGAGGACTGAGAAAGTATTCGGGTTCACGGATGTGAGCGCCAGGAGGAACCTCTTTCGAGTTTTCTCCTTCCCTTTTAGTGATTTTACTAGAAAACAGCCATCCCTGTTTAGAAGGTAAGAGCCTCCTGGAGGTTTGAAACCTGTTCAGTCTGATCCATCTGGTGACAGTTGAATTCTAGGCATGGAAAACACGAGCTTAAGGAGGCAGAATTTTATTCTGCACCTGTGATTTTGTCTCTTAGAATCACTGGGGACATAAGGGTTTGTCCTTTTTGTTTCACCTCTTGCTCCATCCACTGTCTGATCCCTCTTTTCTCTTCGTCTCTTCCTTCCTTTGTCCTTTCTCCTGTTCCCCTCCCAAAATCAGTTTTTTTTCTCCTGCTGATAACAGCTCACGTTAATTGATCACTCTCGTTATGGTGTGTATGGCAACACCCATTTTTTTCACGTTCTCTGTGTATATATATATCTTCCTACTGAATTTTTAACTGCATGCATCCGATGAAGTGAGTTTTAGCCCACAAAAGCTTATGCTCAAATACATTTGTTAGTCTCTAAGGTGCCACGTGTTCTCTTTGTTCTTTTTGCAGATAAATTAATGGAGGTTAAGTCCATTAATAGATATTAGCCAGGATGGGTAAGGAATGGTGTCCCTAGCCTCTGTTTGTCTGAGAGTGCAGATGGATGGCAGGAGAGAGATCACTTGATCATTTCCGGTTAGGTTCACTCCCTCTTGGGCACCTGGCATTGGCCATTGTTGGCAGATAGGATATAGGGTTGGATGGACCTTTGGTCTGACCCACTATGGCCATTCTTATGTTCTTATGAAGGGAAGGGCACAGCCCCATCACAGAGTTTCTGTAGTGTAGTGGTTATCATGTTTGCCTAACATGCAAAAGGTCCCTGGTTCAAAGCCAGGCAGAAACAGGATGGTTTCCTTTTCTCAGCTCCTAGTGGCCTGTCCCTGCTGTTGTAGGAACAGCAGTGATTTCTATGCTCAAAATGTGTGTTATACTTCCTCTCCCTCTCTGAATGCCTGTGAAGTGGCTTTCCCCCTCCTCCTCCCGCTCTCTCCTGCAATGCTTGGGGGATGAATGGGCTGGTTGAAGATCAGAAGAGCTTCCAGGTAGACAAGGTGTCTGGGACTCTCATTAGGCAGCGCTCACACACCCAGAGCAGGGACCCTGCATGGACACTGGCTGAGGTGGAGTGTGACCCACCGGATGCAGCCAAGTCATCTCTAGTCGCAGGCCATGAGGTTCAGGTCCTTAAAAGGGGAAGGGGCCCTGTGCTCAGCTGTGCTTTCACAATGCTGCCTAATGAGAGTCCCAGACACCTTGTCTATCTAGGAGCTCTTCTGATCTTCCAGCTGTTCAACCAGCCCCTTCATCCCACAAGCATTGCAGGAGGGAGGGGAGGAAAGCCACTTCACAGGCATTCAGAGAGGGAGAGGAGATGGGGCGGGGGGGGAGTGTAACCGACCTTTTGGGCATACAGGTTATATGGAGCACACAGATCACTGCTGCTCCTACAACAGGGTAAGTTCTCAAGCAGCATGTTTCTTACTTTGCCCATCTGCCAATTTTGATGATTCTCAATGGAAATATTTTGCCATTGGGTTGTGCGTTTACACAGAAATTGACATTTACCAACAAATATGTAATTCTTCCAGTCCTGCCTAGTCTGCAGTTGATGGGTTTAGAGGGACACATTCACTCTTCCAGGTCCCCAGGCCAGGCCTGTGCTCTCAACTTCCCACACTGCTGGGATCCTTCCCTGGTCTCCCCTCAGACCTCTGCCCCCCACCCCACTTCTGGGATCCCCTCCCCACACTGTCTAACTCCCCTGCTGGCAGGATCCCTTCCTGTTCCTTTCATTTACTGTCTCCACTCTGGGCAAAAGCTCTGCACTGTTCCCACACCAGAAGTTGAACCCAGGCCCCATGGATGAAAACCAGGAATCCTGACCACTAGCCCATATGGGACTATTGGTGCATCTGACGAAGTGGGGATTCACCCACGAAAGCTCCTGCTCCAATACGTCTGTTAGTCTATAAGGTGCCACAGGACTCTTTGCTGCTGTTATTACTACAACTCTCTAAGCCAACCCCTCGTGAGCGCAGCAGGGACTAGCGTGACCAGATGTCCCGATATTTGGGCCTTTTTCTTATATAGGCTCCTATTACCCCCACTCCCTGTCCCGATTGTTCACATTTGCTGTCTGGTCACCCTAGCAGGGGCTGCACACAGGGCTGCATTAACCCTTCAGGTGCTGAGGTTTCCCTCACTCCATCCCCAGTGCCTGTGATCAGGAAACAGACATTAGGGCTCCCAGGTGCTGCACAGACCATGATTGAGATCGGGACCCCATATTGCGCTAGGTGCTGTACAATCCCTGGCCAACACTGGGACACCCAGGGGGTTCCCCTCAATTTATCTGAGCCTCTGCTGCCCAACTTCTTCTGACTCCATCTGGATCACCCAGGAGCGGTGACAGGGTTTCCTTTCCACCTTTCCAAACAGTCCTTCTCTCCCTGCCCCCTAATTCTGCTTTCACACCCTGGGCCCATCTCCTCCCTTCGTTCCCTCTACCCCCGCCCCAGGTGATTAGAGATGGAGGCAATTTCAGCCACTGGAGACAGCCCCAGCGAGCGCTGCAGCCCGCCCCGGGTGCGGGGGGGGGGTGTTTGCAGACACAGGAAGGGAGCAGCTGGGAGCGGTGGGTGCTGGGAAGTAGGAGGCAGGAGAACAAATCCTGCGGAGGCGGGGCAGCTCCTGGGGGCGGGGCTCTGGCACAGCCCGGGGGCGGGGCAGCTCCTGGGGGCGGGGCTCTGGTACAGCCCAGGGGCGGGGCAGCTCCTGGGGGCGGGGCTCTGGCACAGCCCGGGGAGGGGCAGCTCCTGGGGCAGGGCTCTGGCACAGCCCGGGGCAGGGCAGCTCCTGGGGCAGGGCTCTGGCACAGCCCGGGGCAGGGCAGCTCCTGGGGCGGGGCTCTGGCACAGCCAGGGCGGGCAGCTCCTGGGGCGGGGCTCTGGCACAGCCCGGGGGCAGGGCAGCTCCTGGGGCGGGGCTCTGGCACATTGTGACGCAGGAGCCCGGGCCCAGCAGCTGCTCCTGGTGGCCACGTGCTGCCAGCAGCGCTGGAGCCGCCCAGGCCGGAGCGGAGCCGCTGTTCTCAGCTGCAGCAGGAGCTGCCCCCGGCCCCGCTGGGCTCCAGGTGGGGACAGAGCCTGGGGCCCAGGGCTCCTGGGTGCGGCTGGCGGGGCGGGAGGAGAGGCCGGAGCTGCAGGCGGGAAGGGCGGGGGCAGGCGGGGTTGATCGGTCTCTGGGCACCAGGGGAGCCCCGGGGCAGAGTGTGTGTGTGAGTGTCCCGGGCCCAGGCGTGCGCAGGGGGGGAGCCCCGGCACCCCAATGCCCTGAGCCCCGGCTGGCGAGGCTGCTTCCCCCCCCCCTCCCGTGGGGGCGGGAGAGGAGCCGAGCTGGAGTGGGGGGAGGAGAAGCCCCGGGCCCCTGCAGGAGCTGCAGTGCGGGGGGTAGGGGAGAAGCGCCAGGCTGGGGCAGGGGAGGAGAATCCCCGCTGGGTTGGGAGGCGGAGGGCGGAGCCCAGACCCCAGCAGGAGCTGCACGGGGGGGAGAGGAGCCCCCCTGGGGCAGGGGAGGAGAACCCCGGACCCTGGCAGAAGATGTGGGGCTGAAGTCCCGGCTCAGCCCCAGCCACCTTAGTGGCAGAAGTTGCAGGGCCGAAGCCCTGACCCCCCCTCTGTGTGGAGCTGGCCTGAGCCCCTCTCGCTCCCATCCCCCCTGTGGAGCTGGCTCCCACTCTCTGGCTGTGGAGAAATTCAGCCCAACTCTCCCCATGTTGGTATCTCCATTCCCCCCCCCCCCATCACCCAGCCATGGATGGATTTAGCCCAGGAGGCAGAGTCAGTGTTGGGCCCCACTGGGCAGGTCGGATCTAGGGCACAATGAGGTGAAGTGACTTTCCCAAGGCTGAGCAGGGAGTCTGTGGCAGAGCAGAGACTCAAACCCAGAATGCCTGAGTCCTGTGCCTTAACCACTAGGCAACCTTCCCCCGGAGAGAGGAGCCTCCTCTGCCACTTTGAGTGTGTGGGTGGGACCAGGCACTAGACAAAGCTGCCAGGAGGTGGGGAGGGGTTGGATAGTTGGAGGGTGATTAGCGGTTGGGGGCCTGTGGAGGAGGCGGTCAGGGGAGAAGGAGCAGGAGGGTTGGATGGGTTGAGGGTTCGGGGGGGGGGTGCCTGTCGGGCGGTGGAGCGGGATTGGAGCAGGCAGGGAGCAGAGGGGGTTGGATGGATCGGGATTTCTGGGGGCCTGTTGGGGCGGGGAGTGGTTGGATGGGGCGTGGGAGTCCCTGGGGTCGTTCTGGGGGCTGGGGTGTGGATAAGGGTCTGGGGGACAGGTAGGGGGTAGGGTCCTAGGGAGGCAGTTACGGGGTCTCAGGAGGGCAGTCAGGGGACAAGGAGCAGGGGTTGGGGTTCTGAGGCGGCCAGGGGGCAGGAAGTGGGAGGCAGTGGATGGGGTGGGGCTAGGGCGGGGCTCCCTGGGTGCACACCCTAATGAAATGTGCTGCTCACACCTATGGTCACGGGGGGTGAGCTACTCGCATCCTTTTCCTGTTTGTGCCATTTCTTTCCGTCTCAAAACCTGAGAACAATTCTCTCTAGTTCTTCCCCTTCTCTCTCCCCTCCCCACATGTGGCTAGAAAATCCAAGGAGATTCCCTCATTTTCCCTAAAATTATTGACTCTCTAGTCTCTCATTTTTCCTATTTTCTCTGTAATTCTTAAATTCTCCTCAGCTTTGGGATGTGAACCCAGCCCATTTATCTGCAGCAATTTGTCCTTGGGTAGGTGGAATTTGCTGTCCTGTGTCACTCCCCCAGCGTGGTTGGTGGTTAGTAGGTGCTGGCTGGGGGAGCCCGCAGACACGGCTGCCTCTGGGGAGGAGATGGGGGGGGCGATCTCTGCCAGCGACAGGACATGGCCGCACAGGAGGGGAAGGGAGGAGCCAGTGTCCCTATGGAGCCTGCCCAGCCCCTTTGGTTCTGCTCTTTTCCAGCATTTTGTTCAGAGACTTTATTACTGGGGAGGCTGAAAAATCTCCCTGTGGGCTTAGCCTGGCAGCAGGGGCCAGGTCTCCCCTGCAATAAAGAGCTGGAGCATGTTCCCAGCATGGCAGAGCCTAGGCTGTGTCTCTGCAGGGAAAGATCCTGGGGGAATCATGATGTGACATGAACTAAAGCCTGTTCTGAAACCTCCACAACTGCCCTTCTCGCCCTGCCAGGCTGCAGGATGTCGTCCATGTTTCGCTCCAGCTCATCCCATCCTCCCATGGGACAGGGAAGGGAAATGGCTGCAGTGGAGCCGGCTCAGGTAGGGATTATTGGGGGGGGGGGGGGTTCTGGTGGGTTCCTGCTGAAGGGACAGCAAATACACAGGAGGTGGGAGGCTTGGGCAGTCTGGCCTGGAGGTTGGAGTAGCCAAAACATTCACGGGTGGAGAATGGGAGGAGGCCAGGGTGTAGCAAACTTGTTGGGACTTGTTCAATATGCGGCTTCCATTCTAGGACATTGGCCCAGCAAGGGAGGGGTGTGGCAGTGACATCACAAAGGCCTTTTGCAGGACCTCAGACTATTGGTCCAAGGTGGTGGGGAGGTGGTGACCTCACAGAGAGATGCTGACATCAGCCAGGCAGGACAGGGGCGAGGGGCCAGGGAAACCTCAGAGACCCCTGTGGCTTTGCTTCAGCAAGTCTCCTTCTCCAGGTCTCTCTTTGAGGACTGAGAGAGTATTTGGGTTCACGGATGTGAGCGCCAGGAGGAACCTCTTCCAAGTTTTCTCCTTCCCTTTTAGTGATTTTACTAGAAAACAGCCGTCCCTGTTTAGAAGGTAAGAGCCTCCTTGAGGTTTGAAACCTGTTCAGTCTGATCCATCTGGTGACAGTTGAATTCTAGGCATGGAAAACACGAGCTTAAGGAGGCAGAATTTTATTCCTCACCTGGGATTTTGTCCCTTAGAATCACTGGGGACATTGGGGTTTGTCCTTTTTGTTTTACCTTTTCCTCCATCCATCCCTCCCTCCTTTCTCTTTATCTCATGCTTCTTTTGTTCTTTTTCCTGTTCACCTCCCAACACCAGGAGGTGTGTGTGTGTTGTGGGGGAGTGCTCTGCAGCTCCCACTGTGGGAGGTCCACCCAAAACTGTGGGCTGAAATAGTGCTCAGGCAGTGATCCCCACCAGTGACCTGGGCCATCCTTTGGGCTCTCTGGTGAGAACCCTCAGCCTCCCTTCCTCAGTCTCTACCCTGATTGGCTGAGCAGGGGGTTATTGACAGGGAGTAGACTCAGGTCCTTGTTGTTCTCTTTTAAGACCAAGGAAATAAGTCAGAACCAGTTCTGTGTTTGATAAATTTTACTGCTTCTCTGCATTAATGGTCTCTGAGCAGTTCATGATTCTCTCTAACATTGCAGTTCTCCTCAAATACTTGCTGAATAATTCCTGTGCACTGTTGGTCTGGAGCTCATCTGAGAGCACTTTATTCAGGTCATTCAATGTCTGAAATTCAAGATCCGATGGTTAGTTTGAAAATCAGGGCTCTGGTGTCCTATTCCCAACTCTGCCCCTGACTGGCTGTGTGACCTAAGACAAGGTTGGGGGGAGGAGAAGCTCCGGTGTTATATCCTTGGGGCAGCCGGTGTAGGAAGCAATCACTTGAGGCCAGAGAGCAGGCAGCTAACCAAAACCTCCATTTTATTTACAGATATACAGAGAGCTCACTCAGCCGGTTGAAACCAGCTGAGCTATCCCTTAATAGTCTAACTCAGTTGCCATAGTAACAAAACCCATGACAACCAAATACACAACATCCAGGTACCGGCAGGGAGTGGGGGGCGGGGAAGAGGAGCCGAGCTGTGGGGGGTGGAGGAGAAGCCCTGGGCCTGCAGGAGCTGCACTGGGTGGGGAGGGGAGAGGAGCCACCCTGGGGCAGGCAGGAGAAGCCCGGACCCTGGCATAAGATGTGGGGCTGAAGTCCCCGACTCGGGAGCCCCAGCCACCTTAGTGGCAGAAGTTGCAGGGCTGAAGCCCTGACCCCCCTCTGTGTGGAGCTGGCCTGAGCCCCTCTCGCTCCCATCCCCCCTGTGGAGCTGGCTTTCACTCTCCTGCTGTGGAGAAATTCAGCCCAAATCTCCCCATGTTGGTATCTCCATTTCCCCCCATCACCCAGCCATGGATGGATTTAGCCCAGGAGGCAGGGTCAGTGTTGGCCTCATTGGGCAGGTGGGATCTAGGGCACAAGGAGGTGAAGTGACTTTCCCAAGGCTAAGCAGGGAGTCTGTGGCAGAGCAGAGACTCAAACCCAGGATGCCTGAGCCTGAGTCCTGTGCCTTAACCACTAGGCAACCTTCCCCCGAGGAGAGGAACCTGCTCTGCCCCTTTGAATGGGGGGTGGGTGCTGGGCTGTTGACAGCGTTGCCTGGAGGTGGGGTGGGGGGTTGGACTGTTGGGGGGGTGTTTAGTGGGTGGTGGGGTCTCTGGAGGGGGCGGTTAGGACAAGGAGCGGGGGTTGCATGGGTTGAGGGTTCTGGGGTGCCTGGGGGTGGAGCGGGGTCAGGGCAGGCAGGGAGCAGAGGTAGTTGGATGGGTCAGGAGTTCTGGGGGTCCTGTCAGGGGGCGGTGTTACCAGAGTTGCCCCTTACTTTGGAGTACGCTCATTTATTCGGGTTACATTTCTGGGGAGGGGATTCTGTAATTCTATCAATGTGCTGCTTGTGTCACGTGTGTTTTCATACGGAGCTCTGCTCCTCCCTTCTGCACGTCCCCTCCCAATGGAGCTCTGCTCCTCCCTTCTGCACGTCCCCGCCCAATGGAGCTCTGCTGCAGGACCTGGGTTCCCTAGGGCTGGGTTTTTCCAGCCCCCAAACCAGATGAGCCCCCCACCCACCCACCCACCGGCCCCTACAGTAACAGAGCAAGTCTGAGCGGACCGGGTCAATCAGCACTGCCACACTGACCCCGTATCTGCCCCTGGACTCACTGGGCTGGATGAAGCAGCACTTCCAAGCTGTTACCCTTATGTGTCCCAGATTCAGCACGGCCCTGTCCCCACTCTCACATCACAATTGTACTGGCAGGAACCGCCTTGATGAGCAAACCCCACAGGATTCTGGGCGCTGCAGGGATCTGTAGCTTAGGTAAGAGACGCGTTGCTGCAGAGTGACTGGGGGAAGCTAAAACACAAAAGAGTGAGGTTCAGCAAGAGAGAGAGAAGCAGCCAGCTGAAGCATGCAGGTTATGTATTGAATACTGGTGATCACTGCACAAGGAGCCTAAACCAACCTAACATCCACTATTAAAGGTTAATAGCTACGGTAGAAAGGAAAACAGAGCAAGAGAGAGAAAGTGTGTGTGTGGGGGTCTCAGCCACTCCATGAGGCTTGAACTGGTCGGGGTTCCCAGGTGATGCTGGTAGCTGAGGGTCCTGAGGGCTGGAGACAGGCAGAGCCCCCAGCACGATCAGTCAGGAGAAGATGGAGTCCCAGTGGAACTGATGCCTAGTTTGAATCTAAGCATCAGCACCCTGACTGGAGGGTGAGTGGGGATTTTTGTAGAGAAAATACAATGGTTCAAGGGAGAACAATGCATTTGTTTATAGGTAAGGCTGATAACTCAAGGGTTTTCTATAGACTAGACAATAGGAGCTGATCACTCTTGGCTATCGGTGGTGTTTTCTTCCAGGGAGCTCACAATGCAACTAGGCGGCTTCACTATTTGGACATCAATTAAGGATCCATTGCTACAATTGGTCTGATAATTGCTTAGCTGGGTGTGGGCAGGGGTAGGTTCATTAGCATCTGGAGCAGAGATTCCCACGATGCAGTGCTTCCCTGCTTTTTCTGGTCCCAGAATTCAGTGTGGTTCTCTGTTCTCCATTCTGTATGTAAATTGAGATGGCTTCCTGTCCCACCTTTCATGCAGATGAGGCTAGGAGAGTTGTCTCCGCTCTCCATTCTCTATGCTAATGGAGATGTCTTAATCTTGTCACCCTTGTCAGGAGGGGTCTGGGTGTGTCTCCCAACGCGCTTCACTGCTCTCTGCAAGTGTTTTTCTCTGATGGGTTTTGGTTTAAGCAGAGGGTGGGGGGTGTCTTTCATGAGTCAGGCTGGATATTGCACCCTGGTTCCCCTAGAACACAGATGTGTCTGGTATCAGCGGGGAGCGGTTGGATGGGGCGTGGGAGTCCCGGGGGTCTGTCTGGGGGCTGGGGGGTGGATAAGGGTCAGGAGGACAGGTAGGGGTAGGATCCTAGGGAGGCAGTTACAGTGGGGGTCTCAGGAGGGGGCAGTCAGGGGACATGGAGCAGGGGTTGGGGGTTCTGAGGGGCAGCCAGGGGGCAGGAAGTGGGAGGCAGTGGATGGGGTGGGGCTAGGGCGGGGCTCCCTGGGTGCGCACCCTAATGAAATGTGCTGCACATGCCTATGGTCACGGGGGTGAGCTACTTGCATCCTTTTCCTGTTTGTGCCATTTCTTTCCGTCTCAAAACCTGAGAACAATTCTCTCTAGTTCTTCCCTTCTCTCTCCCCTCCCACATGTGGCTAGAAAATCCAAGGAGATTCCCTCGTTTTCCCTAAAATTATTGACTCTTTAGTCTTTCATTTTGCCCTATTTTCTCTGTAATTCTTCAGTTCTCCTCAGCTTTGGGATGTGAACCCAGCCCGTTTATCTGCAGCAATTTGTCCTTGGGTAGGTGGGAATTTGCTGTCCTGTGTCACTCCCCCAGCGTGGGTGGGGGTTAGTAGGTGCTGGCTGGGGGAGCCCGCAGACACGGCTGCCTCTGGGGGGGAGATGGGGGGGTCGATCTCTGCCAGTGACAGGACATGGCCGCACAGGAGGGGAAGGGAGGAGCCAGTGTCCCTATGGAGCCGGCCCAGCCCCTTTGGTTCTGCTCCTTTCCAGCATTTTGTTCAGAGACTTTATTACTGGGGAGGCTGAAAAATCTCCCTGTGGGCTTAGCCTGGCAGGAGGGACCAGGTCTTCCCTGCAATAAAGAGCTGGAGCATGTTCCCAGCATGGCAGAGCCTAGGCTGTGTCTCTGCAGGGAAAGATCCTGGGGGAATCGTGATGTGACATGAACTAAAGCCTGTTCTGAAACCTCCACAACTGGCCTTCTCGCCCTGCCAGGCTGCAGGATGTCGTCCATGTTTCGCTCCAGCTCATCCCATCCTCCCATGGGACAGGGAAGGGAAATGGCTGCAGAGGATCCCGTCCAGGTAGGGGTTGTGGGGGGGTTGCTGGTGGGTTTCTGCTGGAGGGAGAGGGACAGCAAATGCACCGGAGGAGGGAGGCTTGGGCAGTCTGGTTTGGGGGTTGGAGTTTGCCAAAAAATTCCCAGGGTGGAGAATGGGAGGAGGCCAGGGTGTAGCAAACCTGTTGGGACTTGTTCAATATGCGGCTTCCATTCTAGGAACAGACCCATGGGGTTACAGGGTGGAAATGCTCTAATTTGTGGAACAGGAAACAACCCCCCTCAGTGGGGCTAGGAAAATGGGCCAGACTCCCAGGGCTGGAGCCCAACCTGATTAACCAGCGGCTGCTGTGAGATGTGAGGGGGCACCCACCAGGGAGGCTTAGAGGGGTTCTTAACCTTTTTCTTTCTAAGGCCCCCAACGTGCTATAAAAACTCCACGGCCCTGCATGTGCCTGGTTCTCTGCATATAAAAGCCAGGGCTGGCGTTAGGGGGCAGCAACCAGGGCAGTTGCCTGGGGCCCCATGTGACAGGCCCCCCCGCAAAGCTAATTGCTCAAGCTTTGGCTTCAGCCCCTGGTGGCAGGGCTCATGGCCCCAGGCTTCAGCCCCAGGCAGGGAGGTTTGGGCTTTCTGCCCTGGGCCCAAGCGAGTCTGACACTGGCCCTGCTTGGAGGCCCCCCTGAAACCTGCTCGCAGCCCCCCAGAGATCCAGGGACCCCTAGCTGAGAACCACGGCCTTAGGGGATGTGCCCCTCCCCCACACCCAGCTCCAGGGCTGGCCTTAGAGAAAATGGCACCTTGGGTGAACTTGTATTTTGGTGCCCCCCATCCCCCCTGGCCCTCACGGGCTCCCCACCATCACGTCCAGACCCTGGTGCCTCCCTCTAGGGCTTAGTTTGTATTGAAAGAGGCGCCAGAGCTCAGCCCTGGCACAAATTCAGCACTGGCAGGGCGGCCTCACAGCAGCGGCTGCTGGCCGAGCGCCCAGCTCTGAAGGCCATGCCACCGCCAGCAGCAGCGCAGAAGTGAGGGTGGCCTGGTGTGTGGTGTATTGTGCAGCCTTTTATTTTATGTAAAGTGCAGTTTGTAATGTGGCATTTCACCCCCGCGGGGTCGGCTCTGGTGGCGACAGTTTCAAGCTTAACAGAGTGAAAGTCGCCTCTGCTACTTGCTTCAAACGTACAGTCTCTAGGAACACACAGAGACCAAGGGAAGTGACCACACAGACATTCACAAGCACAAGGTCTAGTCGGTTTTACAAGTTTTATTAAAGTTACAGTTAAGGTTATGACGCCCCAAGTGCAGAGAAATTCTATAAAGACCTGTGCAAAAGTTACACCTCTAGTTCTACTCACATCCTGAACAATAGTATTAGGGTCTGATGTGTCTCTCATGGATTGACCATCAGTAGAGGGATGGTTCCTGCTGGAGTTTCCCACAGGGAGCTCAATTTTCCCGCTCTGGGGACCCCCTTTATATAATGTGATTCTGATTATACCTCATTAGCATAGACACACGACCTGTATCCTGTGGTTAAGGCACATTTGGAAACAGAGATGCCTTTCCACAATTTTTTTATTTAAAATTAATCTTCTGGCTAATTTTTCACCCTGTTACCACTTGGTACCTCTTTTTCCATCATCTTAGGGCATCGGGTTATTCCTCGGCCGTTTACTTATGTCAGCACACAGGAGGCTCCTGGGAGCAGCTTGGCCGGGGCAGCTCCAAGTGTGGGGGGAGGGGGCAGGGCTGCAGGAACAGTTGCAGGGGAGGCAGATGAAGAGAAGTGGGGGGAGGAGAGACAGGACACCCCTGCTGGAGGAACCCCCTCAGCAAAGCCCCCCTGGACCGTCATGTCATCTGCCCCCCACTGAGTCTGGCCCCGTCCAGCTCTTCACAATGAGAACAGCGCTGGGCTCCCTGCCAGCGAGCTCTCCCTGCACCTGCCAGGGCCTCCATCTCCTGTGTCCGTCTGTGGCTAGTAGGGGGGGATGGATCTGCTGGGAGAGACAAGGGGCTCTTGCTTCGTCCCCTCCCCCTGGCGTTTCCTGGCTGCTCTGAGCGGGGTGGGGGTGGGACTCTGCCTGTGAGCCACCCAGAGCTTCCATTTGATTGGCTCCTTTCCCCCATGAGTGTGGGGCTGTGAGTGGGGCAGCAGGTACCGAGTGTTGGACTCTTGCTCTTTCAGGGGCCGGTGACCTTCGAGGAGGTGGCTGTGTATTTCACCAGGGGAGAGGGGGCTCTGCTGGACCCCACTCAGAGAGCCCTCTACAGGGATGTCATGCAGGAGAACTATGAGAACGTGACCTCGCTGGGTAAGGAGTTCTGTCCCCTGGGTTATTAGAAGCTGTGGGGTCTCTCTAAAGAACCTGAGTAGTAATAACTTTATACCTTTATTCATACAAGTTTTGACAAGTTTCTTTGCCCCCCTTTTTTTGCCTTATCTCCCACCCACTAGAATAATTTTTAGACATTTGTCATCAGTCATTTTGAAATTGCATTTAATGTATCCTTATTGGCTACATTAATAACTATAGCTTTCATGCCTTTTCCTCATTTTAAGAGGAAAATACACCGCCTGTAGAATTCTAAATTGAGTAAATAGGTGTGTGACCGATGCATGGCTTGTGTGACAGTCAGATGAGCTCCTCTTTTGATAGAAGAGAGTATAACATTGTCATTCAGGAGCCCAAAGGTGAAAGGAGAACAGAGCCATGTAAGACGAGGAGAAGGGGTGGGGGGAAGTAGATAATTCTGGGGTGCCTGGACATGGGGAGGGTGTGTGCAGGATTAGAGGTAAGATGGAGGACGGGGGGATGAGGTTGTGAGAGACGAGGCGGGAACAGAAGATGCTCTCAAGGCGCCAGGAGGTGGTGCTGGCTGCGAGTAATGGGAAGAAGGGGAGGGGAGTATGGAGCCAGGGCACCCAGGAAGTGGGCTGGGTGTGTCAGTGGGAGGGAGGAGAGGTTTGGGGATCTAGAGCTGTGGGGATCCCAGACCTTTAACCCCGAATCCCTACCCAAACCTTGTTGTTTTAGAGCAGGGGTTGGCAACCTTTCAGAAGTGCTGCGCCAAGTCTTCATTTATTCACTCTAATTGAAGGTTTCGCGTGCCGGTCAAACATTTTAACATTTTAGAAGGTCTCTTTCTATAAGTCTATAACTAAACTATTGTATGTAAAGCAAACAAGGTTTTCAAATGTTTAAGAAGCGTCATTTAAAATTAAATTAAAATGCTGATCTTACGCCGCCAGCCTGCTGAGCTCGCTGCCAGCCTGGGGTTCTGTTCTCCTAGGCTGACTGTGGGCTGAGCAGAGCCTGCGGCCAGGACTAGCACCCCAGAGCTGGGGGAGGTTCAGGGGTCAGGGCAGAGGGCTGGGGTGGGGCGGTTCAAGGGTCAGGGCAGAGGGCTGGGGATGTGGGGATGCAGGGCAGAGGGCTGGGTGTGTTGGGGTTCAGGGCAGAGGGATGGGACTGTGGGGATGCAGGGCAGAAAGCTGGTTTTGTGGTGGGGTGCGGGGGTTCCGGGCAGAGGGCGGGAGGGTTCAGGGCAGATGGCTGGGTGTGGGGGGGGTTCAAGGGTCAGGGCAGAGGGCTGGGAGGTATGGGGGTGCCGGGCAGAATGCTGAGTGTGGGGATCAGGGCAGAGGGCTGGGGGTATGGGGGTGCAGGGCAGAATGCTGAGTGTGGGGGGATCAGGGCAGAGGATGGGGGTATGGGGTGCCGGGCAGAATGCTGAGTGTGGGGGTCAGGGCAGAGGGCTGGGAGGTATGGGGGTGCAGAGCAGAATGCTGAGTGTGGGGATCAGGGCAGAGGGCTGGGGGTATGGGGTGCAGAGCAGAATGCTGAGTGTGGGGTCAGGGCAGAGGGCTGGGGTATGGGGTGCAGAGCAGAATGCTGAGTGTGTGGGGATCAGGGCAGAGGGCTGGGGTATGGGGATGCAGGGCAGAATGCTGAGTGTGGGGATCAGGGCAGAGGGCTGGGGGTATGGGGGTGCAGAGCAGAATGCTGAGTGTGTGGGGGTCAGGGCAGAGGGCTGGGGTATGGGGGTGCAGGGCAGAATGCTGAGTGTGGGGATCAGGGCAGAGGGCTGGGGGTGTGGGGTGCAGGGCAGAATGCTGAGTGTGGGGTCAGGGCAGAGGGCTGGGGGTATGGGGTGCAGGGCAGAATGCTGAGTGTGGGGTCAGGGCAGAGGATGGGGGTATGGGGGTGCAGAGCAGAATGCTGAGTGTGTGGGGTCAGGGCAGAGGGCTGGGGGTATGGGGGTGCAGGACAGAATGCTGAGTGTGTGGGGGGGGTCAGGGCAGAGGGCTGGGGGTATGGGGGTGCAGGGCAGAATGGTGAGTGTGTGTGGCGGGTCAGGGCAGGGGGTATGGGGCTGCAGAGCAGAATGCTGAGTGTGTGTGGGGTCAGGGCAGAGGGCTGGAAGTATGGGGGTGCAGGGCAGAATGCTGAGTGTGGGGTCAGGGCAGAGGATGGGGGTATGGGGGTGCAGAGCAGAATGCTGAGTGTGTGGGGTCAGGGCAGAGGGCTGGGGTATGGGGGTGCAGGGCAGAATGCTGAGTGTGGGGTCAGGGCAGAGGGCTGGGGTATGGGGGTGCAGGGCAGAAGGCTGAGTGTGTGTGGGGTCAGGGCAGAGGGCTGGGGTATGGGGGTGCAGGGCAGAAGGCTGAGTGAGTGTGGGGTCAGGGCAGAGGCTGGGGTATGGGGGTGCAGGGCACAATGCTGAGTGTGTGTGGGGTCAGGGCAGAGGGCTGGGGGTATGGGGTGCAGGGCAGAAGGCTGAGTGTGTGGGAGGGTCAGGGCAGAGGGCTGGGGTGTGGGGGTGCAGGGCAGAATGCTGAGTGTGGGGTCAGGGCAGAGGGCTGGGGTATGGGGTGCAGAGCAGAATGCTGAGTGTGGGGATCAGGGCAGAGGGATGGGGGTATGGAGGGTTCAGGGCAGAATGCTGAGTGTGTGGGGATCAGGGCAGAGGGCTGGGGGTATGGGGGTGCAGGGCAGAATGCTGAGTGTGTGGGGATCAGGGCAGAGGATGGGGAGTATGGGGTGCAGGGCAGAAGGCTGAGTGGGGGTCAGGGCAGAGGGCTGGGGTTTGGGGGTGCAGGGCAGAATGCTGAGTGTGGGGATCAGGGCAGAGGATGGGGGTATGGGGTGCAGAGCAGAATGCTGAGTGTGTGGGGTCAGGGCAGAGAGGATGGGGTATGGGGGTGCAGAGCAGAATGCTGAGTGTGGGGTCAGGGCAGAGGGCTGGGGGTATGGGGTGCAGGGCAGAATGCTGAGTGTGGGGGTCAGGGCAGAGGGCTGGGGTGCAGGGCACAATGCTGAGTGTGGGGTCAGGGCAGAGGGCTGGGGTATGGGGTGCAGGGCACAATGCTGAGTGTAGGGGTCAGGGCAGAGGGCTGGGGTATGGGGTGCAGGGCAGAAGGCTGAGTGAGTGTGGGGTCAGGGCAGAGGGCTGGGGGTATGGGGGTGCAGGGCAGAAGGCTGAGTGAGTGTGGGGGGGTCAGGGCAGAGGGCTGGGGGTATGGGGGGTGCAGAGCAGAATGCTGAGTGTGGGGGGGGTCAGGGCAGAGGGCTGGGGTGCTCAGCTCGTGGGGGTGCTCCCAGACCCCTGTCCTGAGTGGCTCACGGCAGGGGGCTGGAAGGGAGGTGCCCTGTTCCACCCCCTTCCCCCAGGCTCCGTCCCCACCTCTCGGCGTCCTGCACGGAGCGGTGTGGACGCTGCCGCTCTTCCCCCTCCCCCTCGCAAGGGCCATCAGCTGATTGGCTCAGGGACGGAGAAGGGGCGGGGCAGGAAAGCATCCTGCTGGGGGAAGAAGTGGGGGAGGGGGAAGCTTGGCTGCTGCAGGACCAAGCTTCTGCCTCCTGCCCCGCAGGAGCGGTGGGCGGGGCTGAGTGGGGCTGGGGTCGGGTCCGCGGCAGGCAGCTGCGTGCCGCTCAAAATCGGCTCGCGTGCCATGTTTGTCACGCGTGCCGTAAGCTGCCGACCCCTGTTTTAGAGCCTTCACTCCAGTTCTTTCTGTTCTGTTTCACTTATATACATGTTTCCCCCAAATATTATTATTTTAACTCTTGACCTCCCTCTCCCGCTCATTACCCCCCTCCCGATATAACCTCCCCATCTCTGTGCACAGCGACCCCGGCCACCGACCCTGAGTCCTTGCTGCATCCTCCCTTCCATAGCAGGGCCCCTACCCAGGCACAAATGGGCACTTTGTTGATGATGTCACAGGCTGGTGGTGTAGCCTGTACAATTTTTACACCTATAAGATGACGTATTGGGGCACAACTCACCCATGTACATGGCTACGCAAAGTTAATTGAGAAGATGAAATTTGGTGAAACACACACAAACTTGATTGAATGGAGACAGTTATAACTGAAATCATAGACAAGGATCAATACACATAATGTACCCATTGCCAAATTGCCACCGAATCCATGGGATCGGCGGACCTCCTGCAGGCAAGCCGCCGAAGGCTGCCTGACTGCCGCCCTCACAGGGACCTCCAGGGCGGCCCCCGTGGCTTGCCATCCCGGGCACGCACTTGGATAGGAACTCACATGCCTCTCCTTTTTCACTAGGGTTTGAGGATTGCAGCTTGTCCTCCACTGTGTTCACTGGACTAACGTCCAGTTCCTGTGCTTTGCTTTCTCTCCAGGGGCTGTGAGCAGTGTGTGTGTGATAGAGGTGGGAATTTTGGTGATACTTGTATGATGCCAATACACACCTCAGTTTTCCTCTGTGATTGGTATTGCTATGATTAGAACGAGCAGGAGATATGAGGTGTTTTGTCACGTAGCTGTCATGGGGTGATATGAATGGGCCATTAAGGACAGGCTGGGACCAACCTACATCAGTGGAATACCTGACAAAGACAGGGGAATAATTGTCACCTGTGTATCTCAGCTTGGCTGAGTGAAGTGTACATAGACTTATGTTTTTGGAAGCAGGAAGAACTGGGCTCGCAGATGCAGGGAGCTCTACCGGAGTGAAGACAAATGGACAGGCACAGTGAAAGGAAAACAAACTGTTTTCTACAGCAGCCTGGCTCAAGGGCATTGGCCAGTATGGACTATATTGTCGTCTTCACTTCCCTGTGCTAATCTAAGGACTTTCCAGTTCTGTGTTTTCAGTTGACTAATGAACCCTGCTATGTTTTAAAAGTCTGCCCAGTGTCACAGCAAAAACTTGCTCTGTGCATTGACTGAGGAACCGTCACTGAACAGGAGTGTCGTTCAGCTGGACCTGCTGGCAGAGCTCACAGGTTGAAGTAGGAGTGTTGAAGCCAGAGGCTCAGTCTCAGGTGTTGAAGCTACATGGCCTGTCCTTGTGGAAGAGTGGGAGCCCTTGGGGGTCTAGTGCACTCAAGGGGCAGCTCCCAAGGACGGTTTAAAAGCCAGGACATTGCAGAGATCCTATGGATCCATGACAGTGCCAGAGGTTCAGCCTTCTGGGGAAAAGATATAAAACAAGAAAAGAATCTAAATGCGTGTTTACCATCGCTCCCTCTCAGTCCTCATGGGAATCCCTGATCTGTTCCAAAGTGTATTAAAACCTTCCTCTGAGGCTCACCTCTTGGTTATCAGGTCATGTCAGTTTTGTTAGAGGATTTCCCTTCACCCTCCCACTTCCCTGGCTCTTGTCATGCAGACAGGAAGCAGCAACAGACCAGAAGTCTGAAGCGCAGACAATGCCATGTTTATTGGGGTTAGTTTCCAAGGAAGCATATTCCGAAGCCCGACTGGTGTGAAGGGCTTATCTCGATATACGGATACAGTCTGTTCCCCAGTGTTCCCTTCCCAGCTCTGATGCCGCAGAGTGTTTATCCCGTGTCCCCCTTCCCAGCTCTGATGCAGCTGAGCCTGGCCTGTGTTCCCATTTCCCCCACACACACCTTAACAAACATGATTCCAATTTCCCTTCCCCCTCCTGTTTGACCCCGTTTATATAGTAATATTCTCAGCTATACCTTAACCAATCATTTTACTGAAATGTAACGAACCAATTCTAACATATTGTAACATAATTCTCTAACCAATTATATCCCACCACCCTAATTAACTTACACCTAGCAAAATTAATTATACAGCAGACAGAAACAATTAGAGAACCAGACAGATTAACAGTAGAAAAATGATGGCCATAAAGATAGAACAATACAGAAATGTGGCTTTCACAACCACAACCATTGATAAGGGATTTCTTGCCAGACCGGATGCTGTCAAACTAAGTTTTCTTTAACCGTCTTAAGATCTGTTTCTTTATCTGGTGGAGATGGCACTATCGGGACAGGATTGACTTCCTAACAGCCCAATAGCACCTTATTTCAGTGTGACTGGTTTGGGATGTGAGGATGTGACCCTTTGCTTCCCAGCTTATGGCATCTCTTGCTGCTTAGCCAAACTCCTTAGCCTAAGAACAAGGCCTCAGACTATCCTAGTGAGAGAAGGCCCAGACACAGGTGGACTGAGATTTTGATTCTTTGTTTTATACCCCTGTAACTAGCTAAAGTATAAAAATACACCTAAGTTCTTAAACTATAGACTTTACAGGCAGGCCTGAATATCTCTGTTCTAACAGTGGGGTCTATCCCTTCCCCCATTCTGTATCTGTCTTGTGTATTCAGATTGTAAATTCTTCAGGGCATGGCCCAGCTACTATTCTGGGTTTGTACTTCTCCTAGCACAATGGAGACCCACTGTTAGTGGGTCCTAAGGTAATTCATATGATTTAGAATCATAGAACTTAAGATCAGAAGGGACCATTATGATCATCTAGTCTGACCTCCCGCAAGATGCAGGCCACAAAAGCTGACCCACCCACTCCTGAAATAATTCTCTCCCTTGACTCAGCTGTTGAAGTCCCCCAATCCTGATTTAAAGACTTCAAGTAGCAGATAATCCTCCAGCAAGCGACCCCTGCCCCATGCTGCGGAGGAAGGCGAAAAACCTCCAGGGCCACTGCCAATCTACCCTGGAGGAAAATTCCTTCCCGACCCCAAATATGGCGATCAGCTGAACCCCGAGCATGCGGGCAAGACTCTCCAGCCAGACACTTAGGAAAAAGACTTTCAATATCCCAACATTGACCCTCGGTACTAATTACCAGTGGTGGCACGTTATTGACCTATTGACTAAATCACGTTATCCTATCAAACCATTCCCTCCATAAACTTATCAATCTTAATCTTAAAGCCAGAGAGGTCCTTCGCCCCCACTGTTTCCCTCGGTAGGCTGTTCCAGAATTTCACTCCCCTGATGGTTAGAAACCTTCGTCTAATTGCAAGCCTAAACTTCCCGACTGCCAATTTATATCCATTTGTTCTCGTGTCCACATTAGTACTGAGCTGAAATAATTCCTCTCCCTCCCTGGTATTTATCCCTCTGATATATTTGAAGAGAGCAATCATATCTCCTCTCAACCTTCTTTTGGTTAAGGAAAACAAACCGAGCTCCTCAAGTCTCCTTTCATACGACAGGCTTTCCATTCCTCGGATCATTCTAGTGGCCCTTCTTTGTACCCGTTCCAGTTTGAATTCATCCTTCTTAAACATGGGAGACCAAAACTGCACACAGTACTCCAAATGAGGTCTCACCAATGCCTTGTATAACAGGACTAGCACCTCCTTCTCTCTACTAGAAATACCTCGCCTAATGTATCCCAAGACCGCATTAGCTTTTTTAACGGCCACATCACATTGCCAACTCATAGTCCTCCTGCGATCAACCAGGACTCCGAGGTCCTTCTCCTCTTCCGTTACTTCCAACTGGTGCGTCCCCAGCTTATAACTAAAATTCCTGTTAGTCATCCCTAAATGCATAACCTTACACTTCTCATTATTGAATTTCATCCTGTTACTAATACTCCAGTTTACAAGGTCATCCAAATCTCCCTGGAGGATATCCCGATCCTTCTCCGAATTGGCAATACCCCCCAACTTGGTGTCATCCGCAAACTTTATCAGCCCACTCCTACTTTTGGTTCCGAGGTCAGTGATAAATAGATTGAATAAGATCGGACCCAAAACCTAACCTTGAGGAACTCCACTGGTAACCTCCCTCCAACCCGACAGATCACCTTTCAATACGACCTGCTGCAGTCTCCCCTTTAACCAGTTCCTTATCCACCTCTGGATTTTCATTTCGATCCCCATCTTTTCCAATTTAACCAGTAATTCCTCATGCGGTACCGTATCAAACGCCTTACTGACATCAAGATATATGAGATCCACCGCATTTCCCTTGTCTAAAAAATCTGTTCCTTTTTCAAAGAAGGAGATCAGGTTGGTTTGGCACGATCTACCTTTCGTAAAACCATGTTGTAATTTGTCCCAATTGCCATTGACCTCTAGGTCTGTAACTACTCTCTCCTTTAATATTTTTTCCATGACTTTACATACTACAGATGTTAAACTAACAGGCCTGTAGTTACTCAGGTCACTTTTTTTCCCCTTCTTGAAAATAGGAACTATATTAGCTAATCTCCAGTCAAACGGTACAACCCCCGAGTTTAGAGATTCGTTAAAAATTATCGCTAACGGGCTTGCAATTTCACTCGCCAATTTCTAATAATCATAATAACGCTCCTGCCACTTGGAGCCAAGGAAGCTGGCCGTGGGATGTTACTGCTTAAAAATGAGCTGGGGTTAAAACCAAGGACTATTCCTTGTGACAAGTATCCCACAAATTCCACTGATGTCCCTTGTTTTCTTTGCCTGCAGTAGGGTTTCCAGTTTCCAAACCTGATGTGATCTCGCAGCTGGAACGAGGGGAAGAGCCGTGGGTCCCAGACCTCCAGGGCTCTGAGAAAGAAGTGCTTCCAAGAGCTGCCTGCACAGGTGAGGACTTGGTTAAACCAACTCAACAACTGTGTGGGAATGCAGGAAACATTTGGGATGCCCTACAAAGACCTTGTGAGCTCTCCAAGTTCAAGATTGTTCCCTGCAGATGTGGAATCATTATGGCAGATGTCACTCATGGCTTCCCTCCTATTCTGACTGACAACTGGCAGCAGGTCCCTCCCCGATCTCACTTTCCCCTGAGTGTTCTCATGAGATGCAGACCAAAACTGATCCCTTCCTCTCTCCTCTGGGGAAGGGTTTGGGGAAAATCAGCTTCTGATAGGTTTGATCTCTCCTGCACATATTTTGGTTTGTTCCTCCCTTTTTCCATTCCTCTCACTGATATTTCCTTTCTCTCAGGTGCAGAGAGTGACCTGTGTCTGGATTCTCTCTGTCTCCCATCAGGTGATGGGAAGGTGAGTGAGAATGAGGAGGAGAAACCCCAGCAGGAAGATGCTGAGAAAGTAGAAACACCTAGGATGTTATCAGGAAGATCCAAAGGGAACGATTCCAGGAGTTGTGCACTCCCAGAAAAAGCAAAAGCCTGTGAGACTCTGCACAGGCCAGAGGAGAACTTCAGTAGCCACTCAGACCTTATTACACGTGAGAGAATCAACTTGGAAGAGACACGCTACATGTGTCATGAGTGTGGGAAAAGCTTCAATCGAAGCTCAATCCTTATCACACATCAGAAAATCCATACAGGAGAAACGCCCTACACGTGCTCTGACTGTGGGAAAAACTTCCATCTGAGCTCAACCCTTCTCGCACATGGTAGAATCCACACAGGAGAGAAACCCTACTCCTGCTCTGAGTGCGGGAAACGCTTTCATCAGAGCTCAAACCTTGTCGCACATCAGAGAATCCACACTGGTGAGAAACCTTATGAATGCTCTGAGTGCAGGAAACGCTTCAAGCAGAGCTCACACCTTATCAGACATAGGAGAATCCACACAGGGGAGACGCCCTACACATGCTCTGAGTGTGGGAAAAGCTTCAAGCAGAGCTCTGCCCTGAACAGACATCAGAGAATCCACACAGGCGAGGTGCCTTACACATGCTCTGAGTGCGGTAAAAGCTTCGGTTACAGCTCAGTCCTTATTGGACATCTGAAAATCCACAAACGCCTTGACTAGGACTGACCAAAGATTTTTTTTTTTAATCACATTTGTTAATTCCGTCATAGTGATCTTTGCACCATCTTCACCGTGGTGTCTCGGCTCCCCCAGATGAGTTTCCTGCTTCTCCCTTGTGTAGCTCACCCTTCTTTGGGGTCAGTCCTGTGATCTTCTCTATCAACTCCTGTCCCTTTGAATTGAAGGAGTGTGTGTCCCTCCAGCCAGGAATGTTCATCAGCTCCAGGTGACGTTATTGATATAATCTGGGACCATATAGAACATGGTTGTAACCAAGGTCCTGTAGTGGCACCAAATCTTATGTAAAGGGGGTCATATAAGGTGTCTAAGACCAGGTTATGGGTTGCTGGTTATGATTATGCTGTCTGTATACATGTCATTTTTTACTTGAAGTTATGAATATTGGCTCTATCCTGTCTGTATTTCAAACTTGTGCTATGCTTCTGGGTGACACCCCAGACAAGTTGGTGTTAGCTCTGCCTAGCCTGCTTGATGGCCCATTAAGGACCACATCAGCTGTACAATTGACCCATGGAGAGAAGGCAGACACGCCTTGTAACAAGTATGCAGGGACTGGCCCATGTGACTCCAGATTCCATTTTGCTGTAATTTTCCACAGTAAGGACAAAGAGGTTCTTACACCTGGAAAAGAGACTATAAAAGGCTGATGCCTCATCTCCATCTTGTCTTCAATCCTGCTTCATACATCTGGAGGGACTTTGCTACAAACTGAAACTCTGCACAAAGGACTGAATGACCCATCCCAGCGGGGGATGTTCTCCAGAGACTTGATTTGAACGTGCAGTTTACTCCGTCACTGCTACAAGCCTGAACTAAGAACTTTGCCATTACTGCATGTAATTGATTCCATTTAACCAATTCTAACTCTCAGCTCTATCTTTTTTTCCTTTTATGAATAAACCTTTAGATTTTAGATTCTAAAGGATTGGCAACAGCATGATTTGTGGGTAAGATCTGATGTGTATATTGACCTGGGTCTGGGGCTTGATTCTTTGGGATCGAGAGAACCGTTTTCTTTTATTGGGGTGTTGGTTTTCATAACCATTCATCCCCAGGATGAGTGGCACTGGTGGGGATACCGGGAGACTGGAGTGTCTAAGGAAATTGCTTGTGTGACTTGTGGTTAGCCAGTGGTGTGAAACCAAAGTCCTCTTTGGCTGGCTGGTTTGCTTTGCCTTACAGGTGGAAAAACCCCAGCCCAGGGCTAGAACTGCCCTGTTTAAGCAATTGGTCCTGAACTGGCACTCTCAGTTGGGTCCTACCAAGACCGCATCGTCACACCCAACAAGCTACACTGAGGCAAAAACTACCTGAGCCTTCCATCCACTAGGGCTGTACATGGCGTTGGCTGCTCAAGTTAGTCATCTTGGTGTAAAAAGACAATTAGAGTTGTAGAGCAGATGCAGCCCGGGTGCAGGGGTTGGCATTAGCTTCCCCCGTGACCTGACCTAAACTCCATCACTTTCCCTGGTCTAAACAAACCCTGAGCATCCCGGTTATACTGTTCCTCCATTTCACAGCAATTGTTAGTCATCGAGTTTCCCCCTTTAGGAACCAATTGTTTCATTCCCAGTTGCTCTGATGTTGGTTCAGGTTGTGCTGGGGAGCAGATATTTTTACTACCATTTTTCTCACTAAAAATATATTGAACTATAACAAAGTGCAGGAACAAGGCAGGGATAGGGGAAAACGTCATTTCTCCTCTATCAGCAGAAGAACATAGGAAATCCCTCTGATTTACCCTGATTCCTCATCACCATCCCAATCTCCCTTTTGTTCAGCTTCTTAGGTCTATATTTTTTCTAAAGGGCTGGGAAGAGGATTCACTCATAAATAACTTATAACTAAGCAAAGTGCCCATGCATTTGGCTACCAAAGCCATTGTGGCCCAGGCCCTGCAGGAGGTCGCTCCTGAAGAGATCTTCTTCCTAATCAGCTGCATGTTGCCTATTATTTGGGAAATGCAATCCCTATCTAGGTAGAGATGGGAAAAATGGAAGTGACATTTCTCTTCAGCTCACCCCTGGGAGATGCTGCAAATGTGTAGAAAATGAAATCCATGTTGAATGTGATATAGCTGCAGAAAGATACCTATTTTTAATAGAGACCTGACATTTGTTGTCTTACAGGGATTCTAAGCCGCACCTGAATTTAGTCCCTAATTTAAATATGTGCCAGCAGATTAAAGAAATAAAAAGGCATAGTAGGGGGAGTTATATCTCACTATCGCTACTGATCTGTTGTGCGGTTGGTGAAGAATTCTACGCCAGAGAAGTATAAAATTACTCCAAGGAAGGTCAAAGATTTCACAAGAGCTCAGGTAGAAATTGCAGGTACTAGTGGTTGATTGTCACCCCCGAGATGGAAGCTGTGGCCCAGGTAAACTATTTTTAGAACCCTGCTCCCTAGTTAAGTGGCATTGGTCACACTCCTGAAGGACCCCATGATTAAATTGGGCACAACTGTCTTTTACCATTTGGATCCAAAGTTAGATGAAGCACAGAGAGAAACAGCTGATTCCTTCAGAGCCATTCCGCGCCTACGGGTCCCAATCTGGCTGCCTTGTTGGACAAGAAGCACTTCCATGCTGGGCAAACAATGGTAGCCAACGAGGGAATGTATCAGATGCGAAGCTCAGACTGCAGGATACTTGAATGCTGAGTCCCGAGGCTGTGGTTTAGTCCAGGCCTGCACAACTCGTAAAGTGGCAAGGGCAATATTACTCCAAAGAAAACAGCTGAGGGCTGAAAATCCCACCGCACCCCGCCCCCCAGCACTGCCCAGCCCCTCCGAAACACAACTCCCCCAGCACTGCCTACCCTGCAAAAACAACGCCCCCAGCACTGCCCAGGCCCTCCGAAACAATCCCCCCAAAGTGCCGCCTGCCCCGTGGAAACAAACTCTCCTTCCCCAGCACCGCCCTGCCAAAACAGCGGTAATGAACCTTGCTAATATGTTATAGGGGGCCCCTAAGGTAGTATAATTAAGGTAAAAGGAAAATGTCTTTTTGTTAGAGATAGAATAAGATCTTCTCCCCCCCCCCCCCCCCTTGGTAATCAGTTGCCCTGTGGAGTGAATGAGGTGGGACTGAGGAAGGCAGCACCTCCAGACAGCTGCACCCCTTGGAGAGGGGTTGGGAGCCAGACCAGATCAGTAGAACAGGTCAGCCACTGACTCACCATTCACCTCCTCAGCCCCCCGCTCACCTCCTCAACCCCCCTCCCCTGCCGCCGGCTCACTCACCTGAGCCCCCCACGGCTCACCTGCCTGCCCACCCACTCGCCTCCTCACCTCTCCTCCCCCGCCAGCTCACCTGCCCCCGCCAATGCCCACCCACTTGCCTCCTCAGACCCCCGCTCACCTCCGTTCCCCCTCCCCGGCTCACATACTCACCCCACCACTGCTCGCCTCCTCAGCCTCCCACCCCCCTGGCCAGTGATGAGCTGCCAAAATATTAACAACCAGTTCCCTCCTCACCCCACATGGGGGTTGTGGCCCACGCCTGCCCCCTGGGACTCCTGCCCCATCCAACCCCCCACGTTCCTTGACCCCCCCACCGGGACCCCGACCCCCACGACCCACCGTCCCTGTCCCCTGACTGCCCCCTGCCACCCCATCCAACCCCTCCTCTCATTCCTGATGGCCCCCCTGGGACCCTTGCCCCATCCAACCACCCCTTCTCCCTGTCCCCTGACGGTTCGCGCAGGAAGGCTGAGAAGTAAATGGCGGCTTCGTGCTCAGGCCCAGGGAGGCAGAGGGGAGGTAGGTGAGCTGGGGTGGGGAGCGGATCCCCAGTGCCCCCCCGGGTTACCTGCTGTGGTGCGGGCGGCCCCCCTGCCCCAGCTCACCTCGTCTCCGTCTCCACCTTGCTGGGCCTGAGCGCGAAGCCGCCACACGGCTTCTCTTCCCTCCAAGGCTTCCTGCGCAAACAGCTGATTAGCAGGAGGAGGGGGGAAAGCGAGGCGGGGCATTCAGGGGAGGAGGCGGAGTGGAGGTGAGCTGGGGCCAGCCACCAGCTCACCTGCCCCCCCTGGCCACTGCCCACCCACTAACCTCAGCCCCCCCTCCCTCACTTGCTATTGTGTCCTACAGGAGGCCTGTGATATGCAGGGGGTCAGATTAGATGCTCTAATGGTTTCTTTTGGCCATAAAGTCGACTCATTTCTAAAAAACTGAGTGTAGCATTGGGAGCAGCGTCTGATGTTTCCCTGTCTAGCCGGCTTGCTGCCTAGAACGAATGCTCCTTGAGTGGGGTGATCCCCAGGGAGTAGCTCAAACCTGCAAAGTGCCTGGCCAGGGGCAGGACATTCGCCCAGCAAGGGAGGGGTGTGGCAGTGACATCACAAAGGCCTTTTGCAGGACCTCAGACTATTGGTCCAAGGTGGTGGGGAGGTGGTGACCTCACAAAGAGATGATGACATCAGCCAGGCAGGAGAGGGGCGAGGGGCCAGGGAAACCTCAGAGACCCCTGTGGCTTTGCTCCAGCAAGTCTCCTTCTCCAGGTCTCTCTTTGAGGACTGAGAGAGTATTCGGGTTCACGGACGTGAGTGCCAGGAAGAACCTCTTTCGAGTTTTCTCCTTCCCTTTTAGTGATTTTACTAGAAAACAGCCGTCCCCGTTTAGAAGGTAAGAGCATCCTGGAGGTTTGAAACCTGTTCAGTCTGATCCAGCTGGTGACAGTTGAATTCTAGGCATGGAAAATATGAGCTTAAGGAGGCAGAAGTTTATGGCGCACCTGGGATTTTGTCCCTTATAATCACCGGGGACATTAGGATTTGTTGTTTTTGTTTCACCTTTTCCTCCCTCCCTCCCTCCTTTCTCTTTGTCTCTTGCTTCTTTTGTCCTTTCTCCTGTTCCCCTCCCAACATTAGGAGAGGTGTGTGTGTGTGTGTGTTGCGGGGGAGTGCTCTGTAGCTCCCACTGTGGGAGGTCCACCCAAAACTGGGGGGCTGAAATAGTGCTCGGGCAGTGATCCCCACCAGTGACCTGGGCCATCCTTTGGGCTCTCTGGTGAGAACCCTCAGCCTCCCGTCCTCAGTCTCTACCCTGATTGGCTGAGCAGGGGGTTATTGACAGGGAGGAGACTCAGGTCCTTGTTGGTCTCTTTTAAGACCAAGGAAATAAGTCAGAACCAGTTCTATGTTTGATGAATTTTGCTTCTTCTCTGCATTAATGGTATCTGAGCAGTTCATGATTCTCTCTAACATTGCAGTTCTCCTCAAATACTTGCTGAATAATTCCTGTCACTGTTGTTGGTCTGGAGCTCATCTGAGATCATTTTGTTAAGGTCATTCAATGTCTGAAATTCAATATCCAATGGTTAGTTTGAAAATCAGGGCTCTTGGGTCCTATTCCCAACTCTGCCACTGACTGGCTGTGTGACCTAAAACAAGTCAATTCTCCTTTCTCAGCCTTAGCTTCTCTCTCTTTCAAGTAGGGATAATAATGATCTGCTCCTACCTACCTCAACACACTCACTCTTCCCTAACACACACACTGTCTCTCCCCACACACAGTCTCCACACTGCAGTTGAAAAGCAGCTGGCAATCCAGTAGGATGCCCATGGAACAATGGGATGGAGAAACCTGTATTATGTGATGCTGTACTGTCCTGTGAGATATTGCAAACCCTTCTCAAATTACCCTGCACCAGTTGCACAGTGGGATAGTTACCCACAGTGCACTGCTCTCTGTGGTGATCCAAGAGATGCTAGCGTGGATGTGCTCTAGTGACACAAGGGGCATAGTGTAGACACGCAACCGCGGTTTAATTAAAACACTTTAACTAAAGCAGCAATGCCAGGGGGTTGGTGGCTCCTTTCTTTCCTCACCCTGTAGTAAACTCAGCTTTTTATTCCATTCTTGATGTTTCATGGAATAAAAACAGACGACCGAAGAAAGACGTGGACAGAGTGGGTCTCAGGGGTGGGGCAGAGAGGTTCGAGCAGGGGGCAGGGCAGGTCTCAGAGGTGGGGGCAGTGGGCAGGGCAGGTCTCAGGGGAGGGGCAGAGAAGTGGGGGCAGTGGGCAGGGTGGGTCTCCAGGGAGGGGCACAGAGGTGCAAGTGGTGGGCAGGGCAGGTCTCAGGGGAGGGGCAGAGAGGTGTGGGTGGTGGGCAGGGTGGGTTGCAGGGATGGGTCAGAGAGGTGGCGGCTGGTGGGCAGACCATGTGGTAGTGGGTGGAGAGGCACGAGCAGCAGGCAGGAAGGCCTTGGGGGAGGAGAGGAGCGGGCGAAAGGTGGCTCAGCAGTCCTCAGCGAAAGAGGAAGAGCAGGGGTGGGAAGTGGCCAAACAGGAGCAAGGGGGGAGCACAGGTGGGGCCTCAGAGATAGGAGAAGGGTGGGGGGCAGTGGCATGGTCTGGGCACCAATGGGCCCCCCACTTTTAGGGAGCTTCCAGCGCTCATACCCAGCCTCCCCAAATGCAAGAGCCATGGGCCACCTATTCTCTTCATCTTCACTAACCAAGCCCCTCCCCAAGCTATGCTGATGGGAGAAGCCCTCCTGTTGGCACAGCACTATCTGCACCGGGGTTAGGTTGATATAACTGCATTGCTTAGGGAGGTAAATTTTTCACACCCCTGAGTAATGTAGTTACACCGATCTAATTTTGTAGTGTAGACCTGTCCAAAGAACCTTGGGAGTAAAACTTCCCCTGCTCCTCTGCTTTACTGAATCCAAACACCAGCAAAGCTTGTCAGGCCCAGATGGAGGTTGGCAGAGAGTCAGGTGTGTGCAGACATGATCCCTTCAGCAGCTGTAGGCACCATGGCTTAGCTGGCTAAAACGTGTTTTGTATACAGGAGATCCTGGGTTCAAGTTCCAGTGGTACCTTACTGAGTTGCTTTTGGGGCACCTGGTACTGGCTACTGTCAGAAGACAAGATTCAGAGCTAGATGGACCTTCGGTCTAGCCTAGTGTGGTTTTTCTTATTGTTTAAATTACACTCACAGGCACTGATGATAGAGTTACTGAAAGTTTGGGAGTTAGGAGCTGGTAGGTCAGTGGTCCAGTCCCCTCACAGACGACCCCGTCCCTCTGGGACAGGGGCAGGTCTGAGCTCTCACACCAAATGCTCATTGTGGCTGCCAGAATCTGTGGGCAGCTCATTTAGATTATGCCGAGGGTTGAGTCCTGTTTTGTGCACCGTGTCTGAGAATGAAAATCCTAACCTGCCCTTTGAAATAACAAAAGCAGCAGGACGTGTCATTGTCCCCGCCCCAAAGCAGACAGACCGATGGAGAAATGCCATGAGTCCAGGGTAATACTCCCCTGCGGTTTTACCATTTCCACTTGCTAAACCCCCTCCCAACCTTCTGGGCTCCTGGAGCAGGGGACTGAGCCTGCGCCGAGACACGGACACTGCAACTTTACAGCCCAAGCCGCATGACCCTGATTAATGTGACACGGGCCAGTCGTGGGTGTTTCATTGCACTGGAGACGTAGGCTAATGTTATGTCTACACTGCGATTAACACACCCAGGGCACCTGTCGCAAAGCCCGGGTCAGCTGACTCAGGGTTATGGGGCTTGGGCTGCAAGACTATAAAATTACAGTGCAGACAGATGGGCTTGAGCCCAACCTCTGAGACCCCACGAGGGGTGAGGGTTTCCGAACCCAGGCTTCAGTGTGAACACAAATATCTGCACCACAGTTTTTAGCCTCTCAGCTTTAGCTCCATGAGCCCACGTCAGATGACCCAGGCCAGCCATGCTGCCATCTTTATCCCAGGAGAGATGGACTCTAAGGGTCCGTCTCCATTGCAGTGTCAGCCCAGGTGTGGCTCGCTGTGCTCAAAGCAGCACCCTGGAAGCCCCATATTCACCACCATCATATAATGATGATACGGTTTGTGCAAAGTCTGCCTGGTGAGGTGTCATTTCAAAAGTCTTGGTCTGTTGAACATTAATATTGTGTTGGATTGTGTGTGTAGCATTGGTTGGGAAGTTGTGCTCTGTGTGTGTTACTGAGATGAGGTTGGGAAATGCCCACCACCAGCCTTTCAGGTGTGACAATGGAGGAGCCAGACCCGCTGCTGGCCCATTAAAGGGATCCACACTCCCAAGGACTATCCCAGGAACCGTGTACAATGCAGACGTCTCCGAGATAGCACAGTGACAATGGGCACTGCTTGGCTCACATCATAGCAAAGGTACTTCCTAGCCAGTTGGAAGAAACTACGAAAGGGGGGGTAGAGACATTATGAGTTGCCCTCTCTCCCCCACAACTCAACAGCTGGAAACACACCTGGATGACAAAACTGATTCAGAAATCAGAAGAGAATAATAATAGTACATTCAAACCAAAGTCCCCAAACAGACTAGTAGTGGTTTCTCAGCAGAAAATTTTCAGTTTGGGGAATTTTGTTTTCTCAGTCAGACCTTGCCAAGAGAAGATGGTTGAGTTGCCTCCTTCAGACCAGCTTGGCCTAGACACTAGCTCTGGTTCACTGTTGTGACCTTGCTCAGAATGGAGGTATTGTAATTATCTGGGGAGGTCCCAGGGTGTTAGGGGGAAATTATGAGGCTGTTCCATTTTGAGATAAAAACTAAATAATGCAGGACTAGAGAATTTTTTTTTTTAGAAATCTGGGATTTAGACATTTTATTTGAAGCAGGGGGTGCAGCTGAGATTCTGATAAGGCTTTTGTTTGCAAGAAGCAACATTGCTGGATCTGTCATTGTACCAAGGGGGGAGATGGTTGTCTATAAAGGAGAGTGAAGACTAAATACATCCGATGAAAATGGGATTTGAACCCATGCGTGCAGAGCACAATAGATTAGCAGTCCACCACCTTAACCACTCGGCCACCTCATCTAAGCTGCTAAAACAGGGACAGGAGGAGAAATCTAAGGCTGGCAGAGATAGGGACACTAAGACGTTTTTAAATACGAAGCGTAAGCAGGGGCTGAATGAGCTCCCCCCTCACATCTAGTGAGGAGCTGGGGGAAGACTTCAGGAACAGGCCGTGTTTGCACAGACACCCCTACTCTGCCTAGCTATGCAGCATGATGGGGCCGCTTCCCCAAAATGACCAGTTTGGGATGGTGGTGGGTTGCAAATCACTTTAGGATTGAGTGGAATGAAATGTTATTCTCCTCCCTGTACGAGCGAAGGGCAGCAGAACGTACCTAGGCCGTCCTGACGGAGGGGTGGGTGGGGGAGGAATCGCTTTCATTGGACGGCAGAGAAGTGATTGAGGACGTCACCCTAACCCAGTGGTCCCCAAACATTTCACACTGCGCCCTCGTACCCATGGCTGTGGCCCCTCGGAAGCCGCGGTCGAGAACCAGGGCTGGGAGTGGGGCCGTTGCTTGCTGGGGATGGGGGTGCGGACAGGGGTAAGAGGGTCGAGGCCGGGCTGGGAGCCAGGGGCCCAGGCTGAGGGTGGGATTGGGGAAGAGCTGGGACAGAGTGGGGCTGAGTGGGGCTCCCTCCCTGCCCTCCATGGGGGCTGGCTCAGGCCCTGAGGTGCCCCCATCAATCTTCCTCTGTGTCCCCCTAGGAGTCACGCCCCATGTTTTGGGGTCCGCTGCCCTAAACTGACCCCTAGTCACTAAGCAGGGGCTAGTGATGCCAAAGCCTAGGGACAGGGAGCTTTGCCAGAGTGGAGCCTGTAGGTCACATGCTGGGGGGCTGTGACGGGCACACAGGCTCCGTGCTCTGGAACAGCTCGGAGTCAAACCCAGGCAGGAGCCTCCTCAGTGTGACCCCCCCAGGGGACGCCCTCACTGGGGGAAGCCTCCTTGGCTTCAGCCCCTCCTGGGACTGACCTTGGACCTTTCAGCCCCCCTGGTCCACACCAGGAGCTTCCTGCAGTGAGTCCACCTGAATCGGACACCTCGGAAAGCCTCACCCCCCCGAAGGGGAGTCCTGCACCCCAACTTCCACAGTCCCCAGTGACTCTCAGCCAGCGCTGTACAACAGAAGGTTCGTTAGGGGTCTGGGATCCAGCCTGGGAAAGTTCTGTGTTCGCACAGGAAGCAGGAAGATTCAGCAACGTCCATCTTGGGCAGACCCCGAACTCAGAGCCTGGGCTCTCCCCTCGAGTCCCCAAACCCAGCAGACTCCTTGCTCCCAACAGCCCGACTCAGCCAGTCCCTTTGCCCCTCGTCTGTCTTTTGTCCTGTTTCCCTGGCAACCTGCTCACCTGGCCTCCAGCTCGTTTTGTTCTCTGACTCCTCCCAGCCAGCTGGCCTCTTGCAGCAGGTGTGCCCCGGCCATCGGTTGCTAGGAGACAGAATTTGTGGCCTTTGTCTGGGCCCAGGCAGCTCGACAGCAGCCACACCTGCCCTTTGGGGGTCTCTGCCAAGATTTAACCCCCTTGTCCCACCGCCGAGATCCATGGTCCCAAAACACTTCAGGGTCATGCCCCCCACCCATGCTCCCCCCGGATCGTGGCTGGGAGTGGGGCCGCAGCTAAGGGGGAAGGGACACAGACAGGAGTAAGGGGGCTGAGGCAGGGGCCAGAGCTGGGGCTGGAGCCAAGAGTGGAGCTGGGTGGCTCCCCCTCCCCACCCCCATGGGGGCTGGCCCGGGCCCAGCTGCATCCCCCTGAATGTTACTCCATTCCCCCTGGCAGGGTGCACCCCACATTTTGGACCTTTAACCTAGATAATCGTGCAACAAATAAGGGAAACTGAGGTACACACAAGATGCAAACAAAACATCCAGAAAATTCCCACTTCGTCACAGGGGTGTAAGTGGGGTCGGAGCTGGGCAGCAGCACAGGAAAGTGGGGAGGTTAAACTGCAAAACATCCCCCTGTGTTCCCGCAAAAGCCTCTCGTTTATCCCCTAACCCCCTCCCCATGAAAATCTCCACCCCTGCCCTGGCACACAGAGACCCCCTCACTCCAACGCAGATTTTTAACTTTTCTTACTTGTCCTTGGCCTTCCACAAACATTGTTCCCATCAAAATGACCCAGGGCTTTTACAACGAGAATGAGAAAACAAACTAAATCAAACCCAAAGAAACCGCTATCGACCTCCCCACCACACACACTTTGGGTCTGAATTTTTCTACTGAAATGTTGAGGCAATAAAACTCTCACTGCTCTTGTCCAGATACAAACCTAAGCCCCCCATGCAGTACCTGGGGCATCTATGTCTGACCCTCCAAGGCTTCAGCTCCTTTGGGGAGATTTCCAGCTGCCCAGTCCTGCTGCTATTCCAGGGGAGCAATTCCTGGCTCCTGTCAGCATTTATCTCAGCCCCGTTCTGGGCATCACAGGTTTCTCTGGGAAAGGGCAGTGAGTGGTTCTAGGGTCCAGTGATCCTCCTCCAAATCGAGCTAGAACCTGGGGCTCCTTCCCCTTCCCCAGGCTGTGGGCGGGGAGGCATTTCACAGAGCTCTCGGAGCTATAGCCCGTGGCTAAGGAGAGAGAAAAAGCCTCCCATCCCCCTCTGTTCTGGGGGCTGGGTTTCCTCCTGAAGCCTCTGCCCCCCACCTAGTGCCTATGGCTCATCCCTGACCCTTGCTGCTGCTCCTTGCTATAGACTATGAAAGGAGCGGAGGCAGCGCAGGAGCCTTCTGGGGACGCAGATCTGAGGCTTTGGGAGAGACACATTGTCTGAGACATCAGAGCGCTGCAAACCCTGCAGCCACCCCCTCAATCCGGGGCCTGTTCCAGCCCTGAGTCTGGGCTGCCGCGATCCCTCCCCCAGAGCAGGGCGCCCACAGATTACAGCCTGGAAATAGGCGTGTGAGACTAACTCCTGCTTTCCCTGACAGGGCCTCCCCTAGACCAAGTAGCGTCCCAGGCAAGACGTGTCTTCGGAACCAGGGCCGGCTCCAGACCCCAGCGGGCCAAGCAGGCGCGTGGGGCGGCATTGTTGGGGCAGGGCGGCATTTGGCTCCGGCGGACCTTCCGCAGTCATGCCGGCGGGAGGTCTACCGGAGCCCGGGAGGAGGAGCGGACCTGCCGCACGCATCTCTGCGGAGGGTCCCCTCTTCCCGCGGCTCCGCTTGAGCTCCCGCAGGCATGACTGCGGCGGGCGCGCTGGTCCCGTGGCTCGGACGGATGCTCTACCGGAGCCGCGAACCAGCGCACCCGCCGCAGACACTTCTGCCCCGGCCGCGGGACCGGGGAAGGGCGGCAAAGCGCGCCGCCCTGCTTGGGGCGCCGTAATTTATAGAGCCGCCCCTGTTCGGAACCCCCCAGCCCCGCTCCATATGTTAAACCATTGAATACCTTATTTTTATTGCATTTGTAGCTCATTTCATTATTTTGATGCACAATCTGGATGCATGATTTTCTCTATCATATTAGACAATAAATGTTCATGCTAGGATGTGTAAATCTGTATTTATTCATGCCGTATATAAGCAAATGAAAAAATCATTTCTTCTAAGCATATAGAAACTTTTAATTTTGACAGTAACTGAAATGTACTAACATCTAGAAATGGAGCCCTCACCAGCACAGGGTGGGCCGGTATTAAATAGTGTTACAGTCGGAGACAGACAGCGTTAGGATGTTAACCCCAGGCCCTTTGTTCAAAGGTCACTTCTCTCGCCTTTCCCCCATGAACTGAAGCGCAGCATTTGAGAGATCCAGAGACTAGTTAATGACGTTTTCAAGGGCTAAAATAGCAAGCGATGTCCATCTTGCATTGGCCATTGTTGACTGGAGAGATGGTTTATGGAGAATAAACTTCAAGGTGAGAAGCAGCAGCCCAAAAAGGGGCCCTGCAAGTGCTGAAGTAGCTCAGTTGGGAGAGCATTAAACTGACGATCTAAAGGTCCCTGGTTCAATCCCAGGCTTCAGCAGGCTGTTTCATCCCTCTTCATGCAGCAGTGAGCTCTTTCCTGGAAGCACAGCACTGCCTTTACTCAATGCAAGGCCCTCATTTTGGGCTTCACTGCAGGAAAAGGCAGCATTGGCTTCTGCACCCAGTTGGCTCAACGGACCTTTCTTTCTTCTCTTGCTGCTTCTCAGCAAGGGGAAGAAAAAGAAGCTCCCCTTCAAGCTAGAGTCACAAAGGTGATGTAAGGACGACTTCCTGATCCCTGGATCCAGTCCTCTGTTCTTCCAGCTGACCCATCAGAGAGCTGCTGCCAGTTTCTCCAGGTTCACCCACCAGTGTGTGCCAGGGTGAGCACCACCAAAGTGCAGGGAATTTGAGGGCGGGGCAGGGCAGTGCACTGTAATGGAGTTTCTGTAGTGTAGTGGATATCACATTTGCCTAACCTGCATTAAGCCGGCTAGGCAGAACTGACACCAACTTGTCTGGGGTGTTTCCCAGAAGCAGAGCACAAGTTTGAAATATGGGCAGCATAGAACCAATATTCATAATGTCAACTACAAAAATGATACACATCTAGAGATAGCATCATTATAATCAGCCAATCAGAACCTCTCCATAGACCCCCTTACACAATAACCTTTCTACAATATTGGCTGTAAATATAGAACAGTGGTCGCAACGGTGATCTATAAAGTTACAGATTATGTCAATAGCGTCACAGGAGGTGACACGGCATCAGTGAGACTGATACTGGAATACTGCCTCCAGTTTTGGTGTCCTCATTTGAAAAAGATGTTGTGAAATTAGAGTTTGGGGCAGCAAAGAGCCACCAAATGTTCTGAGGGCTGGAGAAAATGCCTTCTAGTGAGCTATTGAAAGAGCTCAACCTGTTTAGCTTATCAAAAGAAGCTTGAAAGGTGACTTCATTGAAGTGTTGAAGTGCCTTAATGGAGAGAAAAGATTGGATATTAAAGGACTCTTTAAAATAGCAGAGAAAGGAATAACAAGACCCAACGGCTGGAAGGTGAAAAGAGACAAATTCATATTACAACTAAGGCACAAATATTCAACAGCGAGGATGATTCACTACAGGAACATGCTACCAGGGAAAGTGGCTGATTCTCCATCTCCTGATGTCATTTAATGAAGACTAGATGCCTTTCTGGAATGTGTTTGCCCCCAAAGTAGCTCTTTTGTTTACAGGAGGCCTGTGATATGCAGGGGGTCAGATTAGATTCTCTAATGGTCTCATCTGGCCATAAACTGAGTGTAGCATTGGGAGCAGCGTCTGATGTTTCCCTGTCTAGCCGGCTTGCTGCCTAGAACGAACGCTCCTGGAGTGGGGTGATTCACAGGGAGTAGCTCAAACCTCCAAAGGGCCTGGCCAGGGGCAGGACATTAGCCCAGCAAGGGAGGGGTGTGGCAGTGACATCACAAAGGCCTTTGGCAGGATCTCAGACTATTGGTCCAAGGTGGTGGGGAGGTGGTGACCTCACAGAGAGATGCTGACATCAGCCAGGCAGGACGGGGCGAGGGGCCAGGGAAACCTCAGAGACCCCTGTGGCTTTGCTTCAGCAAGTCTCCTTCTCCAGGTCTCTCTCTGAGGACTGAGAGAGTATTCGGGTTCACGGACGTGAGCGCCAGGAGGAACCTCTTTCGAGTTTTCTCCTTCCCTTTTAGTGATTTACTGGAAAACAGCCATCCCTGTTTAGAAGGTAAGAGCCTCCTGGAGGTTTGAAACCTGTTCAGTCTGATCCAGCTGGTGACAGTTGAATTCTAGGCATGGAAAACACGAGCTTAAGGATGCAGAATTTTATTGCGCACCTGGGATTTTGTCCCTTAGAATCACTGGGGACATTAGGGTTTGTCCTTTTTATTTCACCTTTTCCTCCTTCCCTCCCTCCCTCCTTTCTCTTCGTGTCTTGCTTCTTCTGTCCTTTCTCCTGTTCTTCCAATACTGGGAGAGAGAGCGGGGGGGGGGGGGGGGTTGCGGGGGAGGGCTCTGCAGCTCCCACTGTGGGAGCTCCACCCAAAAATATGGGGCTGAAATAGTGCTCGGGCAGTGATCCCCACTAGTGACCTGGGCCATCCTTTGGGCTCTCTGGTGAGAACCCTCAGCCTCCCGTCCTCAGTCTCTACCCTGATTGGCTGAGCAGGGGGTTATTGATAAGGAGGAGACTCAGGTCCTTGTTCTCTTTTAAGACCAAGTAAATAAGTCAGAACCAGTTCTATGTTTGATGAATTTTGCTGCTTCTGGGCCAAAGCTTTCTATTTCTTGGGCACACTTGTTCCCCATTCACAGCGCCACCCCCCTCTCCATTTACAGCAAGGTGCAGCATGAGGTTTCAGCTACCATACTCCCTCCCCCTCCCTTTCCTGTTGATAGCAGCCAAGGGAATGCTGGGAAATGTAGTTCTTTCCCTGCTCCAGGGCTGGCTCTATAGGCAGGGAGCTAACCAAGGAACTACAGCTCCCAGGGCTCCCTGTTGGTTATCAGCTCCCAGGCTGGATCCCTGCCAGCTGCTGCCCCTGTAAATGGGCTGCTCCAAGCACCTGCTTGCTTTGCTGGTGCCTATAGCTGCCCTTGCATCCACCCATCCTGCACCCCCACCCTGTGCCCCAGCCCGAGCCTGCAACCAGCACCCAAGCTGCATTCCAGAGACTGTACCAAACACAATACCAGACCCCTATCTCACAACCATCTTATACTTCAAACCACTGCCCCAACCAGGGCCTGCACCCCAGACGTCCTCCCCCCACCCAAACTCCCTTGCAGAGCCTTAGGCAGGTGGGGGGCAGAGTTCGCGGGGGGGCAGGCTCTGAGTGTTCTGGGCACCACCAAAATTTCTACAAACCTGCTGACCCAGATACTTGGAGGAGGGGTGAGGAGGCGAATGGCGAGTCGGATGGAGGGGAGCATCCATTTTCAGTATTTTAATTTTTGGTACTGCAGTGATTGACTGCTGTGTGCATTAATATAGTGACCCCTGGGTCTTTGAATGAGGCTTTATACCGGGGGAGGAGGGAGTGAGGAGGTAAGTGGCGAGTCGGTGGATGGAGAGGGGCAAATCTCCCAGATTCAAAATCTGGGACAGTGGCTGTTGGTCCTTTTTGCTGCTTTTCTCTGGGCTGGGGGTTGTCCCAGTGCTGAACAGAGGGGGTTCCCACAGGAAGGTGCTTGCTCCTAATCCCCGAGGCCGTCAGTGTGTCGGCTCTTCTCTAGCCAGCCCACTTGCCAAGTCTGATTGTCCCTGGTCTGGCTCCCAGCCCCTCTCCAAGGGTTGCAGCTGTCTGGAGGTGCTGCCTTCCACACCTTCCTCAGTCCCACCTCATTCAGGGGGTTGGACTAGATACCTCCTGAGGTCCCTTCCAACCCTGAGATTCTATGATTCACTCAACAGGGCGATGTTTTACCAAGTGGGAGGAAGATCTTATTCTACTTCTAGCAAAAAGACATTTTTCTGTTACCTTAATTACACTACCTTAGGGGCCCCCATAACATATTACCAAGGTTCAATACAAAGTCATAGACAAGTTATACAAAAATGCGTAATGCAGAGATTTATCTACAACCGCAGTGAGTGACTGCTGTGTGCAGTGATATAGTGACCCCTGGGTCTCTGAATGAGGCTTTATACTGGGGGTGGGGGTGTGGGGCCATGGGGGGAGCAGGTGGGCGAGCGGGTGGCCAAGTGGCAGGTGGGCACAGAGATGAGCAGTGAGCCAGCAGGGGCTCTAGGGGTGGGCATGGGGGTTTCTGGCAGGGGAGGGAGGAGGTGAAAGGAGGCTAGTGGTGGGTGGGGGACTGACTAGCAGGAGATGCAGCAGGCCAGTGGGGGGCTAGGGGGTGAAGAGGGGTGTGACGGTGAGATCTGGTCACCCTATGGGGGCCGTTTCTTCTCCCTCCCCCAAACCTTCCTTTTCGGCCCACAGCTGTTTTGGTGGCGCGGTGCTGGGGAACGGCGGTTTGTTTCTGCAGGGTGGGCGGCGCTGCTGGGGGTTGTTTCCACAGGGATGGGTGGCGCTGGGGGGGTGTTTCGGCACAGCAGGAGGCACAATTTTATATTCTTGCCTTGGGTGTAAAAATAGCTAGTTATGGCTCTGGGACCCCATATTGCGCTAGGTGCTGTACAATCCCTGGCCAACACTGGGACACCCAGGGGGTTCTCCTCAATTTCCCTGAGCCTCTGCTGCCCAACTGCTTCTGACTCCATCTGGATCACCCTCCCCCGCAAAAACCACCTTTCCAAACAGTCCTTCTTTCCCTGCCCCCTGATTCTGCTTTCACACCCTGGGCCCATCTCCTCTCTTCATCCCTCCCCTCCCCCCCAGGTGAGCAGAGATGGAGGCAACTTCAGCCACTGGAGCCAGCCCCAGCGAGCACTGCAGCCCGCCCCGGGGGGGAGTGTTTGCAGACACAGGAAGGGACCAGCTGGGAGCGGTGGGTGCTGGGAAGAAGGAGGCAGGAGAACAAATCCCAGAGACCCAACATCAGGCAGCTCCTGGGGGCGGGGCTCTGGCACAGCCCGGGGGCGGGACTCTGGCACAGCCCGGGGGGCGGGGCAGCTCCTGGGGGCGGGGCTCTGGCACAGCCCGGGGGCGGGGCAGCTCCTGGGGGCGGGGCTCTGGCACATTGTGACGCAGGTGCCCGGGCCCAGCAGCTGCTCCCTGGTGGCCACGTGCTGCCGGCAGCGCTGGAGCCGCCCGGGCCGGAGCGGAGCCGCTGTTCTCAGCTGCAGCAGGAGCTGCCCCCGGCCCCGCTGGGCTCCAGGTGGGGACAGAGCCTGGGCCCGGGGCTCCCCTGGGTGCGGCTGGCGGGGCGGGAGAGAGGCCGGAGCTGCAGGTGGGGAAGGGCGGGGCAGGCGGGGGTTGATCGGTCTCTGGGCACCAGGGAGCCCGGGGCAGAGTGTGTGTGTGAGTGTCCCGGGCCCAGGCGTGCGCAGGGGAGAGCCCGGCACCCCAATGCCCTGAGCCCCGGCTGGGAGGCTGCTTCCCGCCTCCCGTGGGGGCTCCTGGGAGGAGGCTGCGGCGGCTGCAGGCGGGTGCTCGGCCCCCCCCAGGACTGACCTGCTGCCGGTGTGACAACACATTGTGCAACCCTCCCGTTTTGCAGCTAGGTGCAGTTTCTGCCGCACAACGTAACCATCTGGGCTCCTGCTCAGGACTTGCTGCCACCTGGTCCATGGGGTGCGAATCAGGAGGGACAGGGTTTGTGGTCGAAAACACTCACATTCTGCTTCCTCCTGCCTAATGTGCCACATTGACCTATTGCAGGGGTCTGGGGGGTTCTGCGTTTTCATTTAATTTTAAATGAAGCTTCTTAAGCGTTTTAAAAACCTTATTTACTTTATATACAACAATAGTTTAGTTATATGTTATAGACTTATAGAAAGAGGCCGTATAAAAATATTAAAATGTATTACTGGCACGCGAAACCTTAAATCAGAGAGACTAAATGAAAACTCATCACAGCACTTCTGAAAGGTTGCCGAACCCTGGTCTTTTGGATGAGTGAGGTGCGCTCTTTCACTTTTTTGTATGTGACTACGTGAAAAGGGAGGTAAGGTTTGGGGGTACAGAGCACACCCCTGACCCCAAGGTGATACCAGAGCGGCCCCTTTCATTTTTTCCACTGGCTTCCTCCTTGCTTATTTCCAATGACTTGGCTGCCTATGCACCTGTCACTGGTCCGGGGATGGTTGTGCACCTGTCACTGGTCCAGGGATGGTTGCAAATCGGGAGGGATGGAGTTTGTGGTCGAAAACACTCACGATCTGCTTCCTCCTGTCTAATGTGCCAAATTGATCTACTGGATGATTGAGGCACACGCTTTCACTTGTTTGTGTGTGAATACGTGTTTGGGTACAGAAGGGTTTCATTGCATCTTCTCTCTTGGCCCAGCTACTGTTCTCCCTTCTTGTTGCATTGATAGTGGATGGGTGTGTCTCACCTTTTTTTTTATTCGTATAAGCTAGGGAGAGTCTTGTCCTCTTCTCCTGTCCTGATGTTAGATGCAGGCAGTGCAAAATGCACTACAGTCATATAGTATCTCAAATGCACAGCTGCATTTCAATGATCTGAGGTTTGAAGAACAATGTGGAACTAGCTATTCTTCTTTGAGTGATTGCTCCTGTGTATTCCACAGTAGGTGTGTGTGCTCGCCACATGCACCGGTGCCGGAAGTTTTTCCCTTAGCAGTACCCATAGCGGGGGAGCACTGCTGCGACCCCTGGCGTGGCGCCTCTATAGCGCTAAAAGGGGAGCTGCGCACTCCCCCCACCCTCAGTTCCTTCTTGCCGCCAGTGAAGGTAGTCAGAACTTTGTGCTCCAGCCTTGCAATAGGCCTTCTAGTAGCCTTAGTAGTACTCATCTTCTCCTTAGTTGGATAACTTCTTTAGTTTGTTGTGTGGTGCGGGGCATGCCCCATGCCCCTGGCTTCAAGTCATGTGACTCCTGTCGCAGTTCTATGCCAAGAAGCGACCCGCACACTCAGTGTCTTCGCTCCTTGCGTGAGACTCATGTAACTGATCACTGTAAGATCTGTCGGTCGTTCAAGCCTCGAATGAAATGTGAGAGATCCAGCTCCAGGTCCCGCTGGATGGAATCTGCATTGGCCCCGGCACCGGCACGCCGATTGGACTCAGCACCAGGTGCCTCATCCTCGGTGCAGAGCGAGGCGCCCTCCACCAGTCGGCACTGCTCACCTGCTAAGAAGCAAGGGAAGACTCAGCGGCGCCGACAAAAGGACAGAGGTGAGGCCGGACCCAAGTTGGGCAGCCCACGATCCCCCCCCGGGACCCAGACCTCCGACTTACACCGAGCAGAGTAGTCTGTTCCCATCTGCGCGTGCCTCTACCGCGGTGAGAATGCTGTTGATGCTGGAGGCTGCACAGGTCACGCGTGACACCCTTTCCCTCCCAGTGCCGGGTGTGCCGCCTGAGATGGGTCCCCGGTCCCGAGGGAAGCCACTGTTGGGAGCACACCAACCCTCCCCGACAAGAGACAGCCCATGCTCCGAGGACCATACGCCCTTGTAAGAGGAATTGCTCGTGAGGGGGGTCCCTGAAGAGGGATGAGGAGGGGGGTGGGAAGGTGGGGGTGAAACAAACTGAAGGTGGTATCCCAATTCCACCGTGCGCAGGACCCAACAATCCGATGTTAGCTGGGATCACGCAGGGAGGAAATGAGAGAGGTGGTTGTAGAAGGTGGGGAAGGATCCAGGGAAACAAGTGGTGCGCCGTCCTCGGGCGTCCCTTCAAAAGTTCTGTTTGGGCCCCACCGCTGGTTTAGGGGGGCCCTGATTTTGACCCCCTTGGGGCCCAGACTGTCTTCTGCGATTCCCCCGGCCACATCTTCTGCCGAAGTCCTGCCGTGGCCTAGGTGGGGGGTAAGTGTGGTGAGGCTGAGGACAGAGGGACCTGTGCTGGGTCCCCGGGGTGTGCATCCCCCGCAAGCACATGATTATTCTGCTGTCCTTTAGGCTTTGCAGCCTAGGGTCAGTCTTTTCCGAAAATAGCCCCTGGCCTTCACAGGGCAAGTCTTGTATAGTTTGCTGTAATTCAGGTGGAAGGCCTGACACCTGAAGCCAGGAAATTCGTCTCATCGCCACTCCTGAAGCCAGAGTCCTGGCTGCAGAGTCGGCTACATCCAATGAAGCTTGGAGGGAGGTTCTCGCTACCTTCTTTCCCTCTTCCAACAGGGCTGTAAACTCATGACGGGAGTCTTGGGGAAACAGTTCCGTGAATTTCCCCATAGACGCCCAGGTGTTGTAATTGTAGCGACTGAGTAGAGCTTGCTGGTTTGCCACCCTAAGTTGGAGGCCCCCAGCAGAATATATTTTGCGGCCCAACAAGTCCATGCGCCTAGCCTCTTTGGACTTGGGAGCAGGAGCTTGCTGGCCATGGCGTTTCCTCTCGTTGACCGATTGCATTACTAGGGAGCAAGGAGGAGGGTGCACGTACAGATATTCGTACCCTTTAGAGGGCACCATGTACTTCCGCTCTACTCCCCTGGCTGAGGGGGGGATAGAGGCTGGGGATTGCCAGATGGTATCAGCGTTCGCCTGTAGAGGCGAATAAAAGGCAGGGCCACTCTTGTAGGGGTGTCTGCCGATAAGATGTCCACCCCTGGATCCTCTATTTCCGGGCCCTCATCCACCTGCAGATGCATATTCTGAGCCACCCGTCTCAGAAGGTCTTGATGATCCCTCAGATCAATTGGGGGAGGGCCGGAGGAGGATGTCCCCGCCACCGCCTCATCTGGTGAGGAGGAAGAGGAGAGGCCAGGGACAAGAGGGTCCTGTGGGGCTCCTGTTCTTGAGGCGGCGTCAAGCTCAGGTGGGGCCTGGGTGTCTGCCGGTGGAACCGAAGCCTCATCCGTACCCTTGTGGCGGGCGGCTTATGGTCGCCTCTGGCACCCGGTGTTCGATGGGGCAGACCGTGGTGCATCTGGGAGCACCTTGGGCTTGGTGGTCCGCCAAAGGTGACCAGAAAGACCACTGATGGGGGCCTTGCTCGTGGCCTTGGCTCTCCGGGAACACGTGGCTGGGCACGTCCGAGTCACGGTCCTGTGCATAGGAAGCGTTACCAGCATGAGATGACACCGAGGTGTGTCTCAACGGCCAAGGGGGTGCTGAGAGACCTTGAGAAGGAGCCACATCTCGGGTTGGTCTTTCTCGGGTCAGCACCAGGGAGCGGTACCAGGAGCTGTTATGGTACCGCGAACGAGACCGGGACCTACGACCGTATCGGTGTTGGGAGGTCGACCAGGATCTCGATCCCCTTCTCCTAGAATGGCTGCGAGATGAGCAGTGCCATGAACGGTGCCGGGAGCCTGATCGGTACTGGGTGTACCGGGCAGGTGAATGGGAGGCTGAGTGGTGCCGCGAGTGCGACCAGTATCGCGATGGAGAGTGGTGCTGGGACTGCGAGCGGCGTCAGGACCGGGATCGGCGATGGGACCAAGAACGCCGGCAGGACCGAGATCTTGATTGGCACGTCTCAGCGGTTCCCATGGAGGGCAGGCTTACCAATGGAATGAATGACCCACACCGGTGGTGCCGGGGGCTGAGGCAGCGCGGTCTCCATCATCGTGATCAATTCCCTCACCGTGGAGAAGGTCTACGGGGTCGATGGGATAGCGAGCTCGACCACAGCGTGAGCCGGGGAGCTTTCGGGCACCGGACTCGATGGCCCTTGCAGAACCGGAATCGACGGTGCTGTGGCGGATCTCGGTGCCAGGCGATCCATCTTGGGTAGGTGCTCCGTCTGCGGTGCAGACGGTGCCGAAGAAGCAGGAGCCTTATGTTGCTTCCTGGGCCGCGGGGATAGGGAGTGGTGCCGAGCCGACATCGGTGCCGGCGAGGGTCAGCACCACTCTCCATCGCGATACTGGTCGCACTCGCGGCACCACCCTGAAGACCTATGAGATCTTTCCTCCCCAATTCTCATAAAACTTGTGTTTGCTATGCCTTTTTGGTGACTTTAGTATTATGATCTATTATAAATAAAGTGCATTTCACTGATTGATTTTAAAATGAAATTAGTAACTGGAAAAATGGCCAGTTTTTTTTAAACCTGTGACAATTATAAGCTACTGTATTCTGTCGTTTAGTTTCTAGAATCAAAAAGTATATCTAAGTATAATCTAAAATTCTCCTGCAAAATGCTGGCTGTGCAAATCCTTCTGTGGCTGGATCATTCTTGGGTTTTTATTTTAAGTACAAAATAAATACATATAACAAATTTAAAAGTATGTAATTAGTAATTTGATATGTTGGGTGGTGCCTCGTTTTACGTGTTTGCTCCCCTGGTGTTAGAACCTGGCTATGCCACCGCTGTAGAGGGCTCATCACCCAGCAGCTGGGGGCCACCATGCGGGCTCAGCAGGACTGCTGGCCACAGGGCCAATGGGTGTGAATGGGCTGGGTAGGATCTCGGGAGTCACGTCTCAGGGATCTGCCCTGCTCCCCAGCACTGCTCCAGCTCTGAGCTGTCTCCACTGCCTGGGACCTGTGGGGCCCCACCTGCCTGCCCGGGGGAAGAGCCACCTGGGACTGGTGCAGAGGCTGGGCCAGTCTCAGACACTCACAGGGAACAGTCGGGGAGGGGGGAGGTTCAGCTGGGTCCTGAGGGAGCCTGGCCCGGGTAGGCTCTGCTCCTGCTCCAGCCTGGCTGCTTCCACCACTCCCAAGGGGCCGGAGTTCTCCTGCCCCAGGACCAGCTCTGGCTGCGCTGCCAGCTCAGCCTGGCAGACACAGTCACCTCCCATCAGGGCCGGCTACTGTGGCTGGGGGTTGGGGGTGTGGGAGAGTAGGTCTCTAGTGGGTCTGCGGGGTGCTGGGAAGTGGGGGGGTGGGGAGATCTGTGTGTGTTGGGGGGCTGTGCAGTGGGGGAGATCTGTGTGGGGCACTGTGCAGTTGTGGCAGGGGGTTGGTGGGGTCTCTGGGTGGTGCGGCGCTGGGCATAGGGAGTTGGAGGGGTGCCAGGCAGCGGGTTGGCGGGGGTCTCCGGGCAGTGCGGCACTGGGCGTAGGGAGTCGGAGGGGTGCCGGGCAGGGGGTTTGTGGGGGTCTCTGGGTGGGGCGGCGTTGGGTGGAGGGGTGCCGGGCAGGGGGTTTGTGGGGGTCTCCGGGCAGTGCGGCACTGGGCGTAGGGAGTTGGAGGGGTGCCGGGCAGGGGGTTTGTGGGGGTCTCTGGGTGGTGCGGCGCTGGGCGTAGGGGTCGGAGGGTGCCGGGCAAGGGGTTTGTGGGGTCTCTGGGTGGTGCGGCGCTGGGCGTAGGGAGCTGGGGCAGGGGATGGGGTGCAGGGGTGCGGACACGCGGGCTAAGGGGGAGTTGGGGGCAGGAGGGTTGCAGGCTATGGGGAGGTTGAGTGAGGGGTGCAGGCTCTGAGCTGGGGCAGGGGATGGGGTGCAGGGGGTGGACACGGGCTCTGGGAGGAGTTGGGGCAGGAGAGTTGCAGGCTATGGGGAGGTTGAGTGAGGGGACAGGCTCTGAGCTGGGGCAGGGATGGGATGCAGGGGGTGCGGACACGCGGGCTGGGGAGTTGGGGCGGGAGGGTGCAGGCTATGGGGAGGTTGAGGAGGGGGCAGGCTCTGAGCTGGGGCAGGGGATGGGGGTGCAGGGGACACGCGGGCTGGGGAGTTGGGGGCGGGGTTGCAGGCTATGGGGAGGTTGAGTGAGGGGGCAGGCTCTGAGCTGGGGCAGGGGATGGAGGTGCAGGGGGTGCAGACACGCAGGCTGGGGAGGGAGTTGGGGCGGGAGGGTTGCAGGCTATGGGGAGGTTGAGTGAGGGGGCAGGCTGAGCTGGGGCAGGGATGGGGGTGCAGGGGTGCAGACACGCGGGCTCTGGGAGGGAGTTGGGGGTGGGAGGGTTGCAGGCTATGGGGAGGTTGAGTGAGGGGCAGGCTCTGAGCTGGGGCAGGAGGGGTGCAGGGGGCAGACACGCGGGCTCTGGGAGGGAGTTGGGGCGGGGTGCAGGCTATGGGAGGGTGAGTGAGGGGCAGGCTCTGAGCTGGGGCAGGGGATGGGGTGCAGGGGTGCGGACACACGGGCTCGGGGAGGAGTTGGGGGCAGGAGGGTGCAGGCTATGGGGAGGTTGAGTGAGGGGGCAGGCTCTGAGCTGGGGCAGGGGATGGGGGTGCAGGGGGTGCAGACACGCGGGCTCTGGGAGTTGGGGGTGGGAGGTTGCAGGCTCTGGGGAGGTTGAGTGAGGGGGCAGGCTCTGAGCTGGGGCAGGGGATGGGGGTGCAGGGGGTGCAGACACGCGGGCTCTGGGAGGGAGTTGGGGGTCGGGAGAGTTGCAGGCTATGGGGAGGTGAGTGAGGGGCAGGCTCTGAGCTGGGGCAGGGGATGGGGTGCAGGGGGCAGACACACAGGCTCGGGGGAGTTGGGGGCGGGAGGGTTGCAGGCTATGGGGAGGGTGAGTGAGGGGGCAGGCTCTGAGCTGGGGCAGGGGATGGGGTGCAGCGGGCGGACACGCGGGCTGGGGAGTTGGGGCGGGAGGGTTGCAGGCTATGGGGAGGTTGAGGAGGGGGCAGGCTCTGAGCTGGGGCAGGGATGGGGGTGCAGGGGGCAGACACGCGGGCTCAGGGAGTTGGGGGCAGGAGGGTTGCAGGCTATGGGGAGGTTGAGGAGGGGGCAGGCTCTGAGCTGGGGCAGGGATGGGGGTGCAGGGGGCGGACACGCGGGCTCAGGGAGTTGGGGGCGGGGTGGTTGCAGGCTATGGGGAGGTTGAGTGAGGGGGCAGGCTCTGAGCTGGGGCAGGGATGGGGTGCAGGGGGCGGACACGCGGGCTGGGAGTTGGCAGCTCGGCGCTGTACCAGGGAAGGGGCTGCGGGGTTTCACACGGACACAGACACTTTCCCACAGTCCCGGGCGGGAGGCAGAGCCCGGGGGGGGCGGGGTCTGGCCGGTGTGTCCCGCACTCGGGCTCCCGGCGGAGCAGGGGCCGCCCCGCAGCGCTGGCACAGACCGAGCGGCGCTGCGGGGTCGGGGCTCGGACAGGCGGGGGCGGTGCCTGGAGCCCCGGGAACCCGCCCCCGGGCTGACACGCGGCAGAACCGAGACAGCCGGTGCCCCCGCCCGGCCCCCGGATCTGCGCGCGCAGCGGGGGCTCGGCCCGAGGCCCCTGTTCCCCCAAGGGGGTTTGTCCCGCACAGGGTCTGGCAGCGGCTCCCCCCCATTTCCCCCCCGGCCAGTGAATTTCTGCCCCGCTCAGCCCCTGGCAGCCCCTCCCCCCCCGCTGCGATTTGCCCCCCGGGGCTTTTCACTCCGGCACTTCCGGCCGCTGCGGGGGGCGGCTCCGGGCGCGCCGCAGAACCGGTAAGAGCCGAGCGGGGCGCGGGGAACAGACACCTGGGTCGAGACCCCGCCCTGGGCCGGGAGCTGGGGCGGGCGGGGCAGGGGTCCCAGTGCGGCCTCCGTAGCGGGGAAGGGAAGGTGAGTGTGTGTCCGTGTCTCGCACCTGCCCCTCCCCCACTGCCGCCCCCCCCGGGCTCCCCGCGGCCCGTGTGAGGGGGGGGAACCGTCACTGCCCGCGTGCGCTGGAGCGTCCCGTAAATCCCCGGGCCCCTCACCCCGCCCTGCCCCCGCGCTGGGGTTTGTCTCCCCGCTGCCGGGGGCGGAGTCTGTGACCCGTTTTCCCCCCACCTCTCCGACCCGGATCTAAAACATCCCAACCCCCCCCGCCCCGTTCTCCCGCCTTCGCTGCTGCCGCCGGACCGGGCCGAGCGCGGGACCCCGCCCCGGTAACGGGACCGCGCGAGCCACCGCCCGGATCGACCCTGTGCCCGGGTCCCCCCCGCGGGACGGGGCCTTGGGGGCCAACGGCGCCGCTTTTCCCCCCGCTCCTCGGCCAGACCCTGGTGGGAACCGCTCAGATCTTATCCCTGATCGACACCTGCCCCCCCCCCCGTGTGTGTGTGTGTGGGGGGGTTGGTTTTCCCTGAATTGCCTGACGTTATGTTGTGGTGGGTTTTATTCTGTGTGATTTGTTTTCATACGTATCTATTGTAGGGCAGCCTAGTGCCTTCAGCTGCCATGTCTCTGTCCCGCTCCCCCTGCTGAGGCAGGATCCGGTCTCTGTAGATTATCTCTGTCCTACCTGTTCCTAAAAACTTCCAGGGACAGAGACTCCCCAGCCCCCCTTGTAAGACTATTCCCGAGCTGACCTGCCTCAGCTCTGGGGACACCCACACAGACTGTAGTGGTGAGCAGCTCTGGAGAGAGAGGAGACCCCAGTGAGTGGCAGCTGGGTAAAGAGACTGAAGTGGGGAGGAGAAACATTGACGTGTCCAAGGTCACCCAGGCTGTCCGTGACCGAGCTAGAAATAGAGCCCAGTTCTAGGGCTGTTTTGGGCACTGAAGGTCTCTGCCACCCTGGTGTTTTAGGCGCTGGTGTAAACTCTTAGTACAGACAGAATTTACACTAGTGCGCTCTGATTGGCACTGGTGCACCATGTCCCAGTTTGAAGGCTTGTGGGGGGGATGGGGACACTGACTTCTCCTGACCCAGGGGACACCCCCCAGCTGTGTGCAGGGACTGCAGCTGAGCTGCCCTGCCAAGACAGCCTGTGCATCCATGGACAAACCACCTCTTCCTGCAGCCTAATACAATGGGGTCTGGGGACCTTTTCAAGCTGCGGGTGACGGGGCTCTGGAGTTACCGGGGTCTGTTCCTGGCTCTGTCCCTGACCTGCTTGGTGACCTGGGGGAAGTCACAGCCCCTCTGTGCTTTCCTCCTACCCATTGTCTACTTGGATTGTGAGCTCTTTGGGGCAAGGACCGCACTGATTGGTCGAGGTGTTAGTTAAAGCAATTTGGTGGAGGTGCGATTGTGATATGAGAAGATCTGGGTCTGAGTCCCCCATTGTGCGATGAAAGGAGAGAGGTGCATGTGTACCTTGAGCTTCCAGTCTGTCTCGTTTCTGCACTGAGCGGTGCACGTTGTCAGGAGGAAACGGGACTGTTTGCCATGGGAATGGTCAGCAGTGAGATGGGATGTGAGAGCAGTCTGTGTGCTTCACGATGGGTGAGTGAATGGAGACTGTTAAGTGGAACTTCTGTGAGTAAGGATGAAAGAGTTGTAAAAAGGGGTGAAGGGGTGTTCAATTGACCAAGTGTGCGGCTGCTTCTGGGGAGCAGGCCCAGTATCTGAGTGTAGAACAGGTGTCGGTAGCTCCTGTACAGCGCAGCTCACCTAAAACCACATTCTGCCTTAGCAGAGGTAAGCTCTGTCCCCTTCTGTTTGCTTCTGAAAGTTGCCTTTCCCAAGGCTTTGCTGCCTTTGTGAATTGCAGAATTAGGATTCCATTGGTGTGTACTTTCTCTGCATTTCCTGATTATTACAAGTTTGAGTTTTGCTGATCTCTCTTCTGGAGGGGCACCAGACAGCTTCGGGCAACCTTAAATCGTCCTTTCATAAAGTTTTAATAGGTGAATTTCCTAGCTTTTTGCACAGAGCAATGTTGGCAGGAGGAGTTAGCAGGGCTATAGGCAGTTCTGGGTCTCACACAAGTTTGCAATCAGAGGCACAGGGAAGTGCAATGACTTACCCAATGTCACCCAGCAGGCCCGTGGCAGAGCCAGGAATAGTAAGGGTCCAGTGCTCTCTCCACCTAGGTGCTGCGTGATTCTGAAGTTTTGCTCCCCTCTCCTGTACTTTTTGTTACGGTGGAATGGGAATAATGGTCATGCTTTCAAGTGTCTCTCTCCTCCTCCTGACACCATTTGCAGCTCCGCCTCCCCTTCTTTCAAGTGTTTGCGGTGGGCAGTGGTAAGAGAGCCAGCGAGAGAAATCTCTGACATGGTCTGTGCCCCAGCTGGGCCTTCTGCTCCTGGTCCAGCAGTGCCCTAGCTCTGCGTCTCCTCCCCTATACACTCTGGCCTGCCCCTGCACCCCGTACACGTGTAACATGTGCCTTGAAACTATTCCTAGTTTGGATTTGGGAAGATTAAATTTGTTACCTTCAGCTCCCCCACACTCCAGTTTCCCCCACACTCCCCATCACAGTCCCCCACCTTCAGCTCCCCCACACTCCAGTTTCAGTTGTTTGGTGGTATCCCGATGGTTTTCGACTGATAGTTTGGGAGGGAGCAGGGCTGGACAGTTGAGTTTATAAAGTAGATGTTCAGTGTCAGTGCTTTGTTCCGTACATATGACCCATATGCTGATCTCTGAGTCAGTGAGTCTTGACCAGTTATGAGCTTTCTGTAGACACCTCACAGGACCCTCCTCCAAGCGATGTTTTTGGTGTGGTGGGTTTGTCAGGTCTCAGGTGAGAGCTGCTGGCAAAGACCAAGTGACCCTTTGCCAAGGGATCTCTGTGTCACTGTCTGACCCCCCTAGGCCAGGGAGAGGACGACTTTATGCCAATGGCCTTCAGGACGGGTGCTGAGTTCACTGCAGTGCTCCATGTCCCCTCTCCGTTTGCCTTCTCACTGTGCTGTCTGGGACGCTGCCCCGCTTCCTGCTCCCCAGGCCACCCCATGTCTACTCCATGTGCCAGGCTGCTGGCAGCCCCCAGGGAGAGGCCATCCAGCCCATCAAACTGGTGCCCAACTGCTGGGCCTCAGGCCTTCTGGGGTGCAGCTCTGAGAGTCCCATTGGCCCCTGCCCCAGGGGTGCTCCGGGGGCACGTCCTTCTCGGGGCACCAGGTGAAACAGCAGAAGAGCCGACTGTCGGCAAACAAGGGTAAATAAAGAATGAAAGAAAGAAACGGGGAAAGCCCTGTGGACAGCTCCCATCAGGATCTGGGCCCCTCTTACTTCTGAGAGCCCTGGGAGCGTCTCAGTCCCCTTCAGAGTTTAGTGGGTCCCCAGCACAAGTTTTAACCTGCTCCCCCTTTGAGCTCCGGGATCCCCACCCTCCCTCAGTGAAGGCCAGAGCCCCGAATGCTGCCAGCCCTCTCCTTGGGGCTGGAAATGCTCCACAGACTGTTCCCTCCCCAGGGTGCCCCCCTCCCCAGAGTAGAGTAGGTCTCTCCTGTTAACTCCTGCTCCAGTCCTGACAGGCCAGTCCAGACTAAAGCAGCAGTTTAACCCCTTCTATGCCAGCGTGGGGTTTATATAGCCCTTCACAGGCGCCCAGGCCCAGGGAATGGCCCCCTATCAGCCCCATGCCTGAGGTGGTGGGGAGACCCACTGGCAGCATTGCCCTTGAGGGTGCTGCTCCCACTCCCTCCCCTCCCCCTTCACTGCCTGTCACCGTCACTTCCTGAGGGGTGACCCCAGGAGGTGTGTTTTGTTATCCCTTTCCCTGCCCCCTGGATCCATTCTGCCCCCTCCATCACTCACCTCTGTCTCAGGAGACAAGGTGGGTCATGGGGTGCGGGTGATGCTGTGCTGCAGATCCATCATCACTGGAGGGGTGGCAGCCTGGACCCCCCCTTGAAGGTTGCCGGGATGCTAACATGCCCTGGAGGAGAACGGGGGTTTGGTGGAGACCACAGACCCTTTGGCCCACACTGTGTCCCTGTGAAGCCTGCTCTGCAGTGCTGCCAATTGCTGCTGGTGGCGTTGTGCCCGTTAGTCTCTGTAACGCTGTCCCCAGTGACTGGAGAGCACAAGCACCGGCCTCAGGCAGACTGGTGAGAAGCAGGGAACAAACCCAAATTGGGTGTGAGGTCTGTATGGAGATTTCACCAACCAAGTATCCAGTGTAAACGCTTCAGGCTCTGTAACAGCATTAACATGGAATCACAGACAGTCCCCTTGGGTGATCCCATATATCTCACCACGCAGGTGAGCCAACCTGTGTGACAGATGGTCCCTTACTCCAGGGGTTCTCAACCTTTTTCTTTCTGAGCCCTCCCCCCAACATGCTATAAAAACTCCACTGCCCACGTGGCCCACAATAACTGGTTTTCTGCATATAAAATCCAGGGCTGGCGTTAGGGGGCAGCAAGCAGGGCACAGGGCCCCCCACAAAGCTACATTGCTCAGGCGTTGGCTTCAGCTCTGAGTGGTGGGGCTCAGGGCCCTGGATTTCAGCCCCATGCGCTGGGACTTCAGCTTTCTGCCCTGGGCCTCAGCGAGTCTAATGCCGGCCTTGCTTGGCAGCCCCCCTGAAAGCTGCTCACGGCCCCCCAGGGGGCCCCAGACCCCTGGTTGAGAACCACTGCCTTACCCCACTAATCACAGCAATGTTCAGGTTACTGCCAGTCCCAAAGGACCAGTCACTTCCTTAGGTCAATTGAATCTTAGATCGTCCAACAAAGACAACTCTTGTAGCCAGTCCTGTAATAACCTGTATTAAATTTTATTTAAAACCAGAGTTGTTTACAAAGTTAAGGCAGGTTAAAGCAGATGCAGATGAGTTACAGTCTTAAATTTCAAAAGGTAACAGAAGCTTCTATAATAAGCAAGTTCTACATAACCTGGGTTAGTCCTAAAGAATAAGGAGCTGGGGATCTCTTGCTTATGCCTAGAAACTTTGCCCCCCAGAGTCCAAGCAGCATACAGATCATCAGTTCCTTCTGTATGGGGTTTTTTTACCCCCTTCCTGCCATGTGCTCTGAGCTGCAAACTCAGCCAGAGGGAAGTGAAGAGCACAACAACAGTCTTGTGTCGTCTTTAATATCCCATAATAGTCTATCTGGTGTGGATGGACCTTTCCTGCCAGGCAGGGTGTAATGCATTCGGTTGCCAGTCAGCACTTCGACTAGGTAAAGTCTCTCTCCTGTCTGGTGATTTACAGAGGCTCACAATGCAGCTACTCAGATATTAACCCTGGCAGCAAATCACACACATTTAGTAAAGTCTAAACCCATTGTTATAATTCTAATACCTCTTTTAACAATACTAACACAGGTGAGTCAGACTGATCCCAGCGATGCGTTTGTCCATGTTCAGTTAAGACTTGGGAGCTTTTGCAAGAATTACACCTCATCTGCCAGTGTCACAGGCAGGCTGGGCAGGGATGGTGTCTCTAGCCTCTGTTTGCCAGAAGCTGGGAATGGGCGACAGGGGATGGATCACTTGATGGTTACCTGTTCTGTTAGTTCCCTCTGAAGCACCTGGCATTGGCCACTGAGCTAGACGGACCATTGGTCTGATGCAGTGGGCAGCTCTTATGTTCACAGTCTGTATGAGGAGTATCTACTCATTGAGACTCACTGGGGAGCCACAGAAAGGAACAAGATGTGCTGAGGCAAGAAGGCCCTGTCTCAGAGTCCCCGGGGTCACGCTTCCCAAAGGCTAAAACTAGGCCCAGCCCATGAAGGGGCACTGCCAGAGAGACTGGATAAAGGCTGGAGCATCAAACGGCTTTGTAAACCTGAGAGAGCTGCCTTGGGGACAGTGACAGGAGAATCCCAGAGTGACTCCTTTGATTCTGCTCTTCTCTGGCCTCTGATTGATAGAATCATAGAACTGGAAGGGACCTCGAGAGGTCGTCTAATAAGAACCTTTTGTGTACTTGCAAACTGTGATCATGTCCCCTCTCAGTCTTCTTTTCTCCAGACTAAACAAACAAAATGTTTTCAATCTTCCCTCATAGGTCATGTTCTCTAGACTTTTAGTCATTTTTGTTGCTCTTCTCTGGACTTTCTCCAATTTGTCCACATCTTTCCTGAAATGTGGCCCCCAGAACTGGACACACTATTCCAGTTGAGGCCTAATCAGCGCGGAGTGGCGCGGAAGAATTACTTCTCGTGTCTTGCTTTTTTTGCAACAGTGTAACACTGTTGACTCATATTTAGCTTACGATGCACTGTGACCCCTAGTTCCCTTTCCGCAGTTCTCCTTCCTAGGGAGTCATTTCCCATTTTGTGTGTGTGCAACTGCTTGTTCCTTCCTAAGTGGAGTACTTGGGATTTGTCCTTACTGAATTTCATCTTATTTACTTCAGACCATTTCTCCAGTTTGTCCAGATCATTTTGAATTTTAATCCTATCCTCCAAAGCACTTGCAACCCCTCCCAGCTTGGTATCGTCCACAAACATAAGTGTAACACAGAGACTCTGCTGCTGGGAGGGTTTCACCATGTGTCAGAGGGTTACACCCTGGTGGGAGGGCGCTAGGCCTGTACTGGGATACGGTCACTCTGTGCTTCATAGTGTGGCAGAACCGGGAATGTCCATTAGCAGGGGAAAATCCTGGGGGGGGAATCGGCTTGTGGAATGGACAAAAACCCCACCTGAATTCTCTCACCTTGCCCTTCTCGCCCTGGCAGGTTACAGAATAACGTCCACGTTTCGCTCCAGATCATCCCCTCCTCCCAGGGGGAAGGAAATGGCTGCAGTGGAGCTGGCTCAGGTAAGGGATTCTCAGGGAGCTGGTGGTGGGTTCTGCTTGGAGGGAGAGGAGCAGTAAATGCATAGGAGGGTGGGAATTGCTCGAGGTGGTGGGAGGCAGGAACTATCTAGGGTGGAGGAAGGGAGGGGACAGGATGTGACAAAGCTTCTGAGACTTGTGTAATGTAGGGTGTGATGGATTGTCACCCCCGGGGTGCACTGTGGGGGGCTTCTGGGAACCGCTGTGCCCTCTAACCCTGAAGCTGGGCTGGCCCTTCTCACAGTGGTTGGCCGGAGATTCAGCCAGCCTCTCTAGGCCCTGTTATCACCCAACACGACAGCAGGTGGTGCCATGCAGCCAGCTAAGCTACCTGAGTGCTTTACTTAAGCCACTCAAGGACAGAGAAGACAACAGCCAATTTCCCAGCGGTAAGTGATATCAAAGCAGATTACTTAGGCCTAGTTTGAGTTTTTGGTTATTTGCTAACATACTAGATGGATAGAATTTGAACTAGCAATTTCTCCCCCTTACTGATGATAGAAGCAGTCCACCAAGTTTCCATATGCAAGCTTGAAATCCCTTTACCCTGGGACCAACACTTCCCCCAGTTCAGTCTTTGTTCCTCAGGTGCTTCCTCAGGTGGAGAAAGTGAATAAGGAAAAGTTATTTACTTGTTCATGTAATATAAGAACTAGGGGCCACCAAATGAAATTAATGGGCGGCAGGTTTAAAACAAATAAAAGGAAGTTCTTCACGCAGCACACAGTCAACCTGTGGAACTCCTTGCCTGAGGAGATCCTGAAGGCTAGGACTATAACAGCATTTAAAGAGAACTGGATAAATTCATGGAGGTTAAGTCCATTAATGGCTATTAGCCAGGATGGGTAAGGGTGTCCCTAGCCTCTGTTCGTCAGAGGGTGGAGATAGATGGCAGGAGAGAGATCACTTGATCATTACCTGTTAGGTTCACTCCCTCTGGGGCACCTGGCATTGGTCACTGTCAGTAGACAGAATACTGGGTTGGATGGACCTTTGGTCTGACCCAGTACGGCCGTTCTTATTCCTAGATCGATAGATTCTAGGACTGGCAGGGACCTCGAGAGGTCATCGAGTCCAGTCCCCTGCCCTCGTGGCAGGACCAAATACTGTCTAGACCATCCCTGATAGACATTTATGTAACCTACTCTTAAATATCTCCAGAGATGGAGATTCCACAACGTCCCTAGGCAATTTATTCCAGTGTTTAACCACCCTGACAGTTAGGAACTTTTTCCTAATGTCCAACCTAAACCTCCCTTTGCTGCAGTTTAAGCCCATTGCTGCTGCTTCTATCCTTAGAGGCTAAGGTGAACAAGTTTTCTCCCTCCTCCTGATGACACCCCTTTAAATACCTGAAAACTGCTATCATGTCCCCTCTCAGTCTTCTCTTTCCAAACTAAACAAACCCAATTCTTTCAGCCTTTGTTCATAGGCCATGTTCTCTAGACCTTTAATCATTCTTGTTGCTCTTCTTTGGACCGTCTCCAATTTCTCCACATCTTTCTTGAAATGTGGTGCCCAGAACTGGACACAATACTCCAGTCGAGGCCTAACCAGCGCAGAGTAGAGCGGAAGAATGACTTCTCGTGTCTTGCTCACAACACACCTGTTAATGCATCCCAGAATCATGTTTGCTTTTTTTGCAACAGCATCACACTGTTGACTCATACTTAGCTTGTCCACTGTAACCCCTAGATCCCTTTCTGCCGTACTCCTTCCTAGACAGTCTCTTCCCATTCTGCATGTGTGAAACTGATTGTTCCTTTCTAAGTGGAGCACTTTGTATTTGTCTTTATTAAACTTCATCCTGTTTACCTCAGACCATTTCTCCAATTTGTCCAGATCATTTTGAATTATGACCCTGTCCTCCAAACCAGTTGCAACCCCTCCCAGTTTGGTATCATCTGCAGACTTAATAAGTGTACTTTCTATGCCAATATCTAAATGGTTGATGAAGATATTGAACAGAGCCGGTCCCAAAACAGACCCCTGCGGAACCCCATTTGTTATTCCTTTCCAGCAGGATTGGGAACCATTAATAACTACTCTGAGTACGGTTATCGAGCCAGTTATGCACCCACCTTATAGTAGCCCCATCTAAGTTGTATTTGCCTAGTTTATTGATAAGAATATCATGCAAGACCGTATCAAATGCTTTACTAAAGTCTAGGTATACCACATCCACCACTTCTCCCTTATCCACAAGGCTTGTTATCCTATTAAAGAAAGCTCTCAGATTGGTTTGACATGTTTTGTTCTTCAGATACAGAGTCAATATCCATAACTTCAGATAACAAACATGATCCATGCACACAAATAGGATAATCATATTCGGCCAATCACAACTTTTCCAATGACACTGCACATGACGCATCTTGCACAAAATGCCTAATAATTATGGCCTAATCATTTTATACTCCTACCACTATGCTGAATGTGGGGTGTAGTGTCAGATAGGGCCTAATTTCAAGGCACAGGAGTTGGGAATGGAACTTCCCTCTTTGTGGAACAGGAAATAACCCCAGCCAGGGCTGGGAAAACTTCCCAGACTCCCCAGTGCTGGAGCCGGAATCTACTGACACTTCATTAGTTACCACCACCCCCAATCTTTGTGGCAACTGCAAACTTTATCACTGATGATTTTATGTTCTCTTCCAGGTCATTAATAAGAACCAGTCCTTGTGGGAAGCCCCTAGAAAGAAATCCACTCGACCATAGTTCCCCATTTACAATCCCAGTTTTTAATCTATTTAATATATGCCCTGTGTATTTTTTATCTTTCTAGTTTTCTAGTCAAAATGTTGTGCTGAACCAAGTCACATGCCTTACAGAAGTCTAGGTATATTACATCAATACTATTAGTTGCAACAAAACTTTTGATCTCATCCAGTAAGGATATCCAGTTAGTTTGACAATCTATTGTGTCTAAACCTTTGTTAATGGGTACTAATTATATTACCCTCCTTTAATTGGTTATTAATGAACTCCAGTATCGGCTGCTCCATTCTCTTGCCCAGTATCGATTTTAGACTCTCTTGTAATTAGCTGGGTCATCTCTTCTACACTTTTTAAATATTGGCACAGCATTAGCTTTATTCCAGTCTTATGGAATTTCCTCAGTGTTCCAAGTCCTAATGAAAATCAACACTAACAGTCCACCACGCTTCTCCACCGGGTCTCTCAAAACTCTTGTTATCTGGACCTGCTGATTTAAACACATCTAGCTGTAATACCTGCTGTTTAACATACTCATGAGTTGTTGTTGGAATGGAAAGTGTCGTCGTCAACATCTTATGATATGAGTTACATCATTTGTTTTTCTCCAAATCCAGGAGAGAAATATTTATTGAACACTTTTACCTCTTCTGCATTATTTTTGATAATTCTGCCATTTCTATCTAGTAATTGACCACTACCGTTGTTAGGATTAATTTTGTACTTAATATACTTTTTAAAACTTCCTTCTTATTTTTCATTGATTGATCATTGATTTCTGATAGCTTCCCTTACCAATTTTCTACAATTCTGACCTCCTAACTTATAGTCTTTACTATTGACTTCCCCTTTCTTCCATATATTTTATTTGGAGAGTGTTGGGATTCCTACCAGGAGCCACCAGCAGGGTCAGAGACAGCCCCATCTCCTGTATCAAGCTCTGGCTAGTGGGTATGTGATAAATGTGATGACCCTGCCTCCGTCTGTCAGCTGGGAGACACAAAGGTTCTCTCTTTCTACCCTCTGATGCCGCCTGGCTGTTCTAGGCAAGGTGGGGTGGGACTCTGTTAACATGTTCCTCCATTTACCTGGTGCTGCTGTTCCGTGAATAGTGGGGCAGCAGGTACTGAGTGTTGAATTCTTGCTCTTTCAGGGGCTGGTGACCTTCGAGGAGGTGGCTGTGTATTTCACCAGGGAAGAGTGGGCTCTGCTGGACCCCACTCAGAGAGCCCTCTACAGGGATGTCATGCAGGAGAACTATGAGAATGTGACCTTGCTGGGTAAGGATTCCCGTCCTCTTGGAATAGGAAATGAAGAGATAAGGTTCATGCCAGCCCCACAATGCCACCTCTACTCTGTCCTGTTTCAGCATCACCCCAATATGCCAGTGACACACACACACTACCAGAGACCCTCCTGCTGCAGAACACTTTGGGAACAGCGCACAGGAGCCGTATTGCAGTGTCAAATAGCTCCTGTTTGCTCAAGTAAACTTCTTTGAGATGGGGCAACCACATCCGCACGGAGTATTTGAGATGTGGGCGTCCCATGGATTTGTGTAGAGGCAATATGATATTTTATGTCTTATTATCTGTTTCTTAATGATTCCCAACATTCTGTTCGCTTTTTTCACTGCTGCTGCACACTGAGTGGATGTTTTCAGAGAACTATCCACAGTGACTCCAAGATCTCTCTCTTGAGTGGAAACAGCTAATTTAGATCCGATCATTTTTTATGTATAGCTGGGATTATGTTTTCCAGTGGGCTGCAATATGTGTTATCCTGACATCTAGTACTGCTGAGATCCTGCATTCAGTGATATCCCTGCGCTTCCTGTTCCCTTTCTCCACTGAACCTCACCAGCCCATGCTTCCTGTTCCCAGCTTCCCCAGGACTCTCTCACTGTCTCTGAACCTCTCTGTCAGCAAGAAGCAGTGCCAGGGAGACTTGCCCTCTCTCTGGAGTCTTTGATTTCTGGGACATGGATTTACTTTCTCTGTGTTTTAGGGACTCTTTGAAATTGAGTGTCTGTGATATTAACCACAGTGCAACCTGGACTGTTGAACAGCTGTGTCCCCTCAGTTCCCAAGCTGGGGTGCCTTTTACACTGCTTTACTGTGAGAACAGCCACTCCTGGGCAGGTAACGCACAGTCTCCAGCATGTAACTCACTCCCAGCTACACAGTATTGAGTGCTGCTAGTCAGTGACTCACAAGTTACAGTGCAGCACAGGAGAACCCCAGAAAATTCTCTGCTCCCAGACTTCTCCCAGAAATGTGCATCTTTCCCTGTCCAGCCACACTCCTGAACAACGCAAGCTCATATGAAGTCTGTCATTTCATCAGTGGAAAATGACATGCACCAGCCTTGTTATCCCAGATGGAGTTTCCAACACACTTTATTACAAACACACTGGTTAGATAAAGAATAAAACAAGATAGTTAACAATCAAAAAAAATATTTTAAGATACAGATAATGAGGCATAAAGCTCAGAATTGTTTACAAAAGAAATGCAAAGATAAAACACAAATTAACATCTAAGTTAACCAGCTGAAACGGATTCAAGGCAAATGTTTCTCTCACCATGTGCTGAGACAGGCTGGTTTTCCTTTCAGCCAGGACTCGGCCTAACCCACCCCTTCCTCCCACGTTCAGCTCTTCAGGAGTTGTCATGAGCAGAGGGAAAGGGGAGAGAGAGAGAGTCTGAAGCATTTTGCTCACCTCTTTTTATGATTCTGTCCTTTGTACTAGAAACAACTTCATTTCTCAGCTGAGTCATGGTGCCAGGCTGTCTGTCGGAGATATGAGAATTGTGAGGGAAAGTCTACAGAAAGAGCTTTGGAGCTTTGGTCAAGCTAGTAGGCCTGAAGTGTTAGCTGAGCTTGCTTCTCTGTGTAAAGGGCATAGAAAGGCAAAGTGGAATGGAAAATCCCCCAGATTGGGGAACAAGTGAAGCCAGGGGGCTGGACTCGATGATCTTTCAAGGTCCCTTCCAGTTCTAGGAGATTGGTATATCTAATTATTTATTTTAATTTAAATCCCCCAAATTGGGGAACAATGGCTTTGTGTGCATAAGGGCCCTAGTAGGTGAAGTGGAAAGTCCCCAAACACACTGATTTGCAGTAACCGAACTTTTGAAACATAACCACAATGGAAGTGTTAGAAAAGTCAAACCACAAACTAGACTAGGAATAACAATAACAGGAAAGGCCGAATATGGAAAACTGATTGTTCAGTTTGCTTTTGACCTGCATCATATTTGGCAATATATTCCAAATAAGGAAATTAACGTGCAACGTATGTGCCATTGATTGTGGTTTTAAGCTTTAAAAGGCTTGTGTGATTTTTAGCTCAGGGGGACAGTATTCCAATAGCTGTCGCCCCCTGCGCACTTTTAACCAAGAAAAGAGCCTCAGGCTGAGCTGATTCAAAATCAATCGTGTGGTTGTTTTCCGCAACAACTTCAAGTGGTCCCTATGATGGAATGTAAATGTCTTCTTCACACCTTCCCCCTGCAGGAGAATGGCTGTTTGACCAGCTGTTTGCCTTGCTGTCTCTGAGGAACTGCTCTGTGGGTGTTCCCCAGAATTGTAACTTTTTCCATAATCTCATACTGTAAAATCTCATAACTTTACAGATAGTGTTACTACACATTTTAACAGGAGGATAATATTCAGTAGATTATGCATTTTCAAATGATATCTCACAAGCCATACTGTGTACAAAATTGATAATTTTCTAGAAGAGTGAACATAGGGGTTGTGGCAAAGTTCCTCCTCTCCTCTAGTAGGTCCTGCGCTTATTGGCGGATTTCTTCCCCTCAGTGGTTTTCCCCTTGGGTGAAACCCATAGTCTGGATCAACTACTCCTATGTCTGATTAGAAGTAGCGAAGTTAGGGGGGAACCCGGTCCCACCCTCTACTCCGGGTTCCAGCCCAGGGCCCTGTGAATTGCAGCAGTCTCTATAGTGCTACTTGTAACCGCTGCTTGACTGCTACAGCTCCCTGGGCTACTTCCCCATAGCCTCCTTCAAACCCCTTCTTTATCCTCACCACAGGATCCTCCTGGTGTCTGATGCTGCTTGATTGTACGGTGTTTTCCTCAATCCTCCAGTAGTACCCCCTCTCAGTTCTTAGTTCCTTGTGTCTCTTGCTCCCAGCTCCTCATGCGCACTTCTTTCCTCTGGCTCCTCCTCCCCAGACTGGAGTGAGCTCCCCTTTTTATACCAGGTGCCTTGATTAGCCTGTCCTGATTGGCTGCAGGTGCTCCAATCAATGTAGCTCTCCGGTGCCTTCTAGAAAGTTCTTAATTGGCCCCAGGTGCCTTGATTAGCCTGGAGAAACTGCCATTTTGGTTCCTATGGTCCTAGGGATTTGCTTAGCCTGGAGCTAACATACCTGCTCCTCAATACTTTCCTGTAGCCATCCGGCCTTGCTCCATCACAGGGTGTAGACTGACACAGTGTCTGTGTGTGTGTTCCCAGCAGATATGTGGGTATTTCAATCCCTCATAAGCACAGTGTTTGGCATCTTCATGGACCTGGGGAACTGGTCCTGCGAATTCACTGGTTTACCAAGTGTGACACTGTATGGAATTGTGAGACACTTTGGTATTAATAATAAAATAATATAATCTTATCAAATTGCAATGAATCATGCTAGATATGCCATTTAAGGTGTCAGGGGAAATGTTATGATTTTCCAAGTATGATCATTTTGTTTCTATGTCTGTATCACCTTTGTATTGTGAGTTATAGATATGTAGGGTATATCTGTATTTCCAGACTTGTGCAGTGTTTCTGGGTGACACCCCCAGACATATTGGCATCAACACTGCCTAGCCTGTTTGATGGCCCATTGAGGGTCATCAGCTATACAATGAGCCCATGGAAAGGACCAAGGGGATACACCTATTGCGTCAGCAAGACATGCCGGGGTATGCCTGTGTAATGAGAACTCCAAGGCTTTTCCATGCCACATGCTGTGAAGCTTGTGTTTGGGACACAGGAAGTACAAGCCACATAGCAAAAGGAATATAAAGGGCAGCTGCATCATCTCCATTTTGTCTTCAATCCCCTTGCGTGCCTCTGGAGCAACTTCTCTACAAACTGAACCCTGGAACAAAGGACTGAATGACCCATCCAAGCTATGGATGTGTTCCAGACGGACTTCCAAGCCAGCAACTCACCAATACTGCTAAGAACCTGATATATCCATTTTGGAATGTATCTGACTGCTTTCCCATTTAACTTCTTTCTGCTTTTCTTTCGTTTAAACCTTTAGTTTAGATGCTAAGGATTGGCTGGCAGTGTGGTATTTTGGGTAAGATCCAAACCTATACTGGCCTGGTGATGTGGCTGACCTTTGGGGTCAGAAGATCATTTTGTTTATGTGAGCAGAGTTTTGAAATAACCTCTCACTGTACTGGGCCTAAGTGCTGATTAGGAGTCAGAGAACTGGGATGCAATAAAGGGGCCGTGATTTCTTTTTCAGCTTCTCGATAACCCGAGTGGGTGATCCCTTTTTCAGCCTGCCCTGATCTTGGCATTCTCAGTGAGAACTGCCTCTGGCCCACCAGGTCATACTAAGCACTGAAGTTAAATTAATAGAATGTTTTTTATGACAAAGTCTTATGAAATCAAGTGAACTCCTTTGTTTTCTTTCATCTGAGCAGGGTTTCCTGTTACTCAGCCTGATGTGATCTCCCAGCTGGAACAGGGGGAAGAGCCATGGGTCCCAGACCTCCAGGGTTCAGAGGAAAGAGAGATCCTGAGAGCTCCCTGCACAGGTGAGGAAACATTAAACCACCCAGAATCTGTAAGTGCCTGAAGGAAACATCTGGGATGCCCAACAAAGCCCTTGGGGAGATCTCTCAGTTCATTATTATCCCTAGCAGGAGTCGTATCCTCAGGGTAACTATAGCTCATGGCTTCCTATAGATCCTAGCAGACACCAGGCAGTAGCTTCCTCCCTTCCCCCTGCGTATTTGGATGGGATGTGAAGGCTGAATTCATCCCCTCCTCTCTCCTGTTTGGGGGAAGAGTTTGGGGGAGTTCAGCTCCTGATTTTTATTTGACCTGTCTTCAGCACTTGTTTTTGTTTGGTCTTCCCCTTTCCATCCCTGTTTGAGGTTTCTGTCTCTGTCACAGCAGGTGATGCAATGGCATGTGAGAAAGAGGAGCAGAATTTTCAGCCTGAAAATGTCGAGCCAGTGGGTAAAAACAGAGCATTATCGCAAAGATCGAAAGGAATGTGTCCAGGAGTCATGAGCAGGAAACTCCTGGGAGATTCAGCACAGACCAGAAACAGAGCAAGGAAACCAGCCAGGAGAGAAATTGGATAAATTTATTTTCTCTTGGGAACTCAGAAGGTCCTCATGGAAACCACAACACAACAGGAAATCCTTAGGCGAAAGAGAAAAATACATGCCCTGAGTGTGGGAAAACTTCATTCACGGATCAAACCTTTCTGTTCATCTGAGAATCCACACAGGAGAGACCCTACAAATGCAGTGAGTGTGGGAAAACCTTCAATCGCAGCTCACACCTTATTGCCCATCAGAAAATCCACACAGGGATAGGCCCTATAAATGCTGTGAGTGTGGAAAATGCTTCACTGAGAGTTCAGACCTTTCTGTACATCAGAGAATCCACACAGGGGAGAGGCCCTACAAATGCAGTGAGTGTGGGAAAACCTTCAATCGCAGTTCGGACCTTATTAGGCATCAAACAATCCACACAGGGGACAGGCCCTACGAATGCAGTGAATGTGGAAAATGCTTCACTAGCAGCTCAAACCTTTCTCAACATCAGAGAATCCACACAGGGGAGAGGCCCTACGAATGCCGTGAGTGTGGGAAAACCTTCACTTACAAATCAGGCCTTTCTAGACATCAGAGAATCCACACAGGGGACAGGCCCTATGAATGCAGTGAGTGTGGGAAAACCTTCAATCGCAGATCAGGCCTTTCTAGACATCAGAGAATCCACACAGGGGACAGGCCCTACGAATGCAGAGAGTGTGGGAAAACCTTCACTCAAATATCAGCCCTTTCTCAACATCAGAAAATCCACACAGGGGACAGGCCCTATGAATGCAGAGAGTGTGGGAAAACCTTCACTCAAATATCAGCCTTTTCTCAACATCAGAGAATCCACACAGGGGAGAGGCCCTTTGAATGCCGTGAGTGTGGGAAAACCTTCACTTACAAATCAGGCCTTTCTAGACATCGGAGAATCCACACAGGGGAAAGACCCTACGAATGCCGTGAGTGTTGTAAAACCTTCAGTCGCAGCTCGCACCTTATTAGTCATCAAACAATCCACACAGGGGACAGGCCCTATGTATGCAGAGAGTGTGGGAAAACGTTCACTCAAAGTTCAGCCCTTTCTGTTCATCAGAGAAGCCACACAGATGAGAGGCCCTATGAATGCAGAGAGTGTAGGAAAACCTTCACTCACAGATCAACCCTTTCTGTTCATCAGAGGATCCACAGAGGGGAAAGGCCCTATGTATGCAGTGAGTGTGGGAAAACCTTCACTCAAAGTTCAGCCCTTTCTCTTCATCAGAGAATCCACACAGGGGAGAGGCCCTATGAATGCAGAGAGTGTGGGAAAACCTTCAATCACCGCTCACACCTTATTACCCATCAGAGACTCCACACAGGGGAGAGGCCCTATAAATGCTGTGAGTGTGGAAAATGCTTCACGAAGAGTTCAGCCCTTTCTCAGCATCAGAGAATCCACACAGGGGAGAGGCCCTATGAATGCAGTGAGTGTGGGAAAACCTTCTCTTGGCACTCATCCCATGTTAGCCATCAGAGAATCTGCAAGAGAGATCAACATTGTAAAAATCTCTAGGGCTATCAATACTTTGTTTTTGTAATACTTTTCCTGATTCCCACATAGTAACTTTTAAAGCTCTTTGAACTGTTTGCAGCACCGTTATCCCTCAGCTTGTCCAGATGAGTGGCCCATTTTTGCCTTTTGCAGTTCGCCCTCTTTTAAGATGGACCTATTTGTCCTTTCTATTGTCCCACAAGTAACTGGAGTGTGGCCTTCCTATGAGGAACCAGGGAGCATCACGTTTATACCATTCCTCCTATTGCAAAGTTATTATTAGAGTCGCCAGTGATACAGATTGTATCCTTGCCAATTGTTCTCATGTTGCTCTGGGTTGTGCTGAAGAGCAGTTATATTGGGAATTTTTCAAATTATATGTAAATGAAGAGGAGCAGGGGCAGGAAAAAAGTATAATTACAGCTTCTGTGACACTGGAAGGAGATGGGGTGACTCAGGCCACGTCTATACTTACCTTCCCGGTCGACGCGGTGAGTTCGACTTCGGAGTTCGAACTCCGGGCGCTAGTTCGAACTCCGGTACTCCACCGCGGCAGGCGGAGGTGCCGGAGTCGACCCTGGAGCCGCGGAGTTCGCTTCCCCGCCGTCTGGACGGGTAAGTTTTCGAACTAGGGTAGTTCGAATTCAGCTACGTTATTCACGTAGCTGAATTTGCGTACCCTAGTTCGAATTAGGGGCTGTGTGTGGACCAGGGCTCAGAGATTCCCTCCTTCCCCATCACTGCAGAACTGTTACCTTTGCCTGAGCCAGGCAGAGTTTATCTTCATCACATTCTATCCATCCACTTCTCAAAGTGTCATGTGATGAAGCATTCTCCGTTGTCTGTGCTTGCAGATGATGTTTTGACTTCTTTAATCCTATATCAGAGTCGCTATGACTGGAGATGAAAGTGTCAAAGAACTGGGAGGAATTCAAATGGATCCCAAATACAGTGTGATCATTTAGAGTTTAAATTCCAGGTTCCATCTATTGTAAAGCCACTTCTGGCAAGAGGGCTGTTTTTCCCTTATTATGGGGATGCTATGATACTAAAAAATTTGTAAATAACATAACTGACTATTGAGACAGGGATGAGGGAAGCAGGTTTGAATGGATCAGAGGAGAATGTGATGGGAGACTCTCTTGTCCCGATTCTGAATAATCAGATGTAACCTGCTCTGGAATTTCACTTGACACTTTCTTTGTCATGTATTCTCTCTCTGTGATGCGGGTTTCTATCTTTCCTGAAGGCTGTTTGGTCACCCAATTGGATATTAGTTCATTTGGTAGGATGTAGCTCAGATTTATTGAAGAATTTAAGACAATGACCCTTTGCTAAAGTCCTCATTTATGATTTCAGCTTTGCTTTTTCCCCATCCCTCCATGATGACATGGAGAAAGTTGAAGTGTAGTTCTATAAACAGGAGAGAACTCTCTAATTTACTGGACAAGCTAACAAAGAAACAGCAGTGATTTAAAATCTCCACTCAGAAATGGTGAACAACAGCAGAACCCCAACTAACTGAAGGAAGTGCATCTGATCACAGTGTATTTCAGTTGTTTAAGGCAATATTGTCTTCGATGATCTGGGAAGAGAATTCCATGGTAAGTGATTTTGAACTAGGCAAAATGTCCATGGGTTTGGTTCCCAAAGCATTTGTAACCCAGGCCCTACAGAAGATCTCTCCTAGCTAATCCTATGGTATGGGAAATGCAGCCCTTCATGACACAGATGTTGAGGAAATAGAAGTGGAGTTTTTGTCAAATTTATCCTTTGTAGGTGCTAAAGATGTGTATAAAATGAAACCAGTGTTGAAAATGTAATAGCTTCTGAAAAATAGCCATTTTTAAATAGAATCTCCAGCTCTGGTAACTAACGAAGATTCTGATCCAGGCCTGTATCCAGTCCCTTCCCTGGACCTGTGCCACCGAATTAAAGAAGAGCTGGGCATGTTTCAGGAAGCCATTCCTCATTAACACTGCTGAGATTTTAAGTGGTTTTGTAAAGTATTCTACTTCAGAGAACTGTAACTTTACCTATCCAAGACCAAGGATTTGGAAAGAGCTGAGGTTGAAAGAGTCCACACCCAGTTCTTGGTTTCTACCCCAGTAAAGGAAGCTATGGTGACCCAAGGAAAATCGTTTGTACAGCTCCACTTCCAAGTTCAGTGTCACTGATTACACTTCCAAAGTATGCCAGGGTTAGATTGAGAACAGTCATCCTTCACTGTTTGGATGCAAAGAGAGAGTGCTTCATAGGACAGTCCTTCCCTGTGGATCCCAAACTGGCTGCCTGGATGGGTAACAAGGACTTTCAGGCTGTAGAAATTATGGTAACCAATAAGGCAAAGAATGTGTCAGCCTACAATTTCAGATTTTCAGATACACGCATGTTGAGTCCTGAGACTATGGTTTTGTGTCTGACGCTGTGGCTACACAATTAAGCTGATGTTGGCACAGCTCCACCAATGTAGCTGTGCTGCTGTAGCACTGCAATAACAGATGCTGTAAGCCAATGGGAGAGATTTCTCCCATCAGACTTGATTAGTCCAGCCCCTGCAAGTGGTGGTGGCTATGTTGAGAGGAGAAGCTCTCCTGCTCATGTAGCACTATCTACACAGGGGGTTAGGGCTGTGTAACTACATTGTTCAGCTGTGTGGATTTTTCACTCCCCTAAATAATATAGTTATCCCAATAAATGTCTTTAGTGTAGACCAGAGAGGTTTCTCTTGTGTTTTATGCATTTACCTTACTTCTCTACCTCCTCCTACTTTGAAAGATTAAAAAGTGTGAAAAGAGAGGTATTTTTCTCCATGATGCAAACATTCCGACATAGAAGACCCCTTCTACCAACACATATGGCAGAAGATCCTGAGATATATGAACTCACAGAAGTGGTTGGGACCTACGTTGGGACAAACTACAATAAGAACCAGGGTTCAGTTGGCAATGGGGATTAAAAGAAAACTAACATATATGACAAGAATTTGTGATCTTTGAATATGTTATTGTTACCAATTAAAATGATAGGTGAAGTTATTGGTTAAAGAGTAAGAGACTGGGATAATCTGAATTATTCTGGAAAACTGAAAGTTGTCTTGATTTTGTGTTTTGTTAGTCATACAGGAAATGATGGCTAATCTTGAAAAGTTAATTAGATTTAATTTACCCTGGTTCCTCAACTGTTGCTACAGCACTACTACCCATCAGTCCAAAGACTGAGAGAAATGGAGAGTTCCAACCATTGTCCTTTTAGTATCTTATTGTTCCTCTCTCTGTTTTTTGTGCTGGCCTTTCTAGTCTATCACTTTCTGCCTTTGTTTAGTTGGTAACAGTTGGTTTCCATCACTCACGTTTGTTTGTTTAAATCTCTATCCATTGTTAAATACATTTTTTGCTTGTTTGATAACTGTACTCAGGTGCTGTGTGAGATACAGTAGAAATGGTCCACAGTAAAACTAGTAACCTGGGATACTTGGGCAGATAGGATCTGGGATTTCACTGAGTATCTGGTGATCCGGGCTGGACCCCAGAGGGGGACACATTGAAGGAACTCAGGGGTGAGGGTGGCTGCTGTAGCTCAGAGGAGGGTGCTTGAGTTCCAGCAGGATGGTGAGTTTGGTCACTAACATCCAAATGGAAAACTCCCTCTTCCTAGTGGCAGGTGGCAACAAGAGACTCACAGCCCTCAGCACCCTGAGAAGGGTCACAATGTGTCTCTGTGTTGATCCACCTGTCAAATTCACACAGGGAAAGCTCCCGATATTCCATCAAACTCTGCATCACACCTCTTGAGTATTTAAAAGAGTATCTCATAACTATTTGTCTATGTAAAGTATCAGAACAGTTCACAAATTTTAGGATCTGCCCTATGAAATCATGGAAAATATGCTCTTCACTCTGTGGGTACATCTAGACTACCCGCCGTATCGGCGGGTAGCGATCGATTTCTCGGGGATTGATATATTGTGTCTCATCTAGACGTGATATATCAATCCCTGAAAGTGCTTCCGTCGACTCCGGAACTCCACCAGCGCGAACGGCGGTAGCGGAGTCGACAGGGGTAGCCACAGACGTCGATCCCGCGCCGTGAGGATGCGAGGTAAATCGATCTAAGATACACAACCTCAGCTACGTGATCTTAGATTGATCCCACTCCCCAGTGTAGACCAGCCCTGTGAAAGCATGTAAAGAATCCAAGCGCTGGAGGACAGGGTTTGGGTCCAGAGTGACCTAGACAAATTGGAGGATTGGGCCAAAAGAAATCTGAGGAGGTTCAACAAGGAGAAGTGCAGAGTCCTGCACTTAGGACCCAAGAATCCCAGGCACTGCCACAGACTGGGGACTGACGGAGTGAGTGGGGTTTGATAGCAGCCTTCAACTACCTGAAAGAGCAGCAGTGTGGGCTTTCTCCTGGCCACTTTTGCTGGGCTGGGCAGGCAGCCTGGAGGCCTTTCTAGAAGAGAATTGGGAACTGAGTTAGAAAAACCAATGTGAAAACCAGAACCTCAGGTTTAGACTCATTCATTTATAATATTAAATCTTCAATTCTAGTGTCACAATCAATACAATTGCTTCAGCCTGATAGTTGCCCAAAGGGAAAACTTAACGTCTTTCCAAGGGGAGTGGAGAGAAAATACTTTTCAGAGTCCAAGAGAGACAAGGTGGGTGAGGGTAAGAGCTTGCAGAGGACCAACCTCTGTTGGTGAAAGAGACAAGCTGTGGAGCTAACTCAGCACCCTTCTTCAGTTCTGTGTAGCCTGGAAGGTCATCTCTTCCATAACCAGCAGTTAGAACATAAGAACAGCCACACTGAGTCAGACCAGTTCATCTCACCCACTCTCCCGAAAGTGGCCAATGCCCGGCGCCCCAGAGGACCCCTGGGACCAACATGGATACAACACCACCACAAACAAGGTTAAAAGTCAATGCACGTGAGAGAAGCATCTTGTGTTTCATTCCTTATGTCCTAGTCCCATCATGTGGCCATTTCCTTTTCTTCCTTTCTGTTAAAAGCTTTGGTGTTTTGCACAGAAACATTATTTCCCCAGGAGAGACCCAGGAGGGGGGGCTGCATTCCTGTACCAAACAGTCACTGGAAGGGGGCAGACAAAGGCCTTTAGGACGAGGCATCCGTCACTGTCAAAAGATCATCTCCCTCCTGCAGGTCACTGGCAGCCTGAATTTGTTCCTTATCCTCCCGGAGTCTGGGGGTTGGAATCAGCACTACCCAGCCCCTCCGTATGTAGCAGGAACAAACACAAACCTGATCTTTAAAACAAGCTGTTCCCTTCCTTCTCAGGGAAGATTTTTCTGTGATTGAAGTTGAGCTTCAGTTCCCCTCTCCTAGGGGCGGGGCAGGTGTGGGGCCAGCTCCCAGTAAGATCTGTTTTTACCTTTGCCCCCTTTCAGTCACTCTGGGATGGTAACTCTGCTCCCAGCTGTCAGGCAGCTTCCAGCCCAACCACCCTGCTCACTACTTCCATGGTCATGTGTCACCCCCTTTGCCAGCACACAGAGCCTGCAGGAAAGCTACTCCTGCCAGATGCACTGGTGATATAGTGGTGTGCGTAGGTGTCTTCCAAGCAATTCATCTGGGTTTGATTCCCAGCCAATGCAATAATGGCTTTTCTCTTTTGTTGTTTCCTCATCTGGAAGTGGCTTAATTTCAGTCACATTGTGTTACAATCACATTATCTATAGAATGAGACAATAAATGTGTCAAAGTCAAGCAGGTCATACAAGATGGAGGCACACAAGGGGCTGGAATGTGTCATCTGAGAAAGACAGAACACTTGGAAACCTGCATCTCCCATCCCTGGCCTTGCGGGTTATGATTCCAGCTGCGTGAGCTGTTTGTATGATGTTCGGCATGACAGGGAAATGAAATTTTGAGTCAGTTTTGCTCCTGCAGATTCCTTTGCTGTTATAATTATAATGACATGAACAACAGGGAGGCAAAATAAACATAACCCCCAAATTGCAATACAGCTGGGGAAAGAGACGATCACGGTTAAGCCAAACACTTCAAAATAAAAATTAATACTAAAAGGGGAGAGGGAAGAGATCAGGTATGTGGAGATCCTTGATATTTCAACGCACATTGTTAGAATCAAAGTTCAGACTTGACACTGGAAAACCCGCAACTACCTGTCTCTCTGAACACCTGTGATGAGCAAGATGGAGTTGGGACACCTGTTCTGCTTCAATCATTTATTGTCTCTCTGTTCTCTCCTTCTTCTCCTCCCAATTCCTCATCTCCAATGTCTCTGCCTTTCTCCTCTTGCTCCCTCTCCCCTGCCCTTTCCAGGAACTCACACTCTACAGCATTTAGGACAAGCCAGAGCTCCCATGTTCTGCACATGAGCCTGTGTCAGAGGACGTGTGACCCCGGTCAGAACCAGTCACCAGATCAATATGACCCTTTATGGGCGACTTCTCTGCCTGCTCTGCAATTTACATCCCCCCGCAAACAGGGTGGGGTACAGCTCTGACTGAGAGGCCTCACAGGAGAAATTTCAGCCCAAAGACAAATTTGTGTGAAATGCTGAGAAGTGAAGAGCCCCTTCTCCCAAATCCCCAGAACTCTAGTGTCACCCCCCATGGCACCAGCACAGGAACCCAGTGAGATGGGGTTACAGAATACAAGGGGGGAGGCAGCAGGGAGAGAGGTGACAGCAGGGCCGGCTCTAACATTTCTGCCGCCCCAAGCAGAAAGGAGAGTGCCGCCCCAGCGGCGCATCGTTCCGCCCAAGTCCCCGCCCCCAGCAGCGCGTAGCGCAAACCCCTCCCCCAAGCGGCCAATTCCCCCCCCCCTGAGCGGCACGTAGCGCCAGCCAATTCCCGCCCCGAGTGGCTCGTGGCGCCAGCCAATTCCCGCCCCCAAGTGGCTCGTAGCGCCAGCCAATTCCCGCCCCGAGTGGCTCGTAGCGCCAGCCAATTCCCGCCCCCAAGTGGCTCCTAGCGCCAGCCAATTCCCGCCCCAAGTGGCTCATAGCGCCGGCCAATTCCCCGCCCCGAGCGGTGCGTGGCACCGGCCAATTCCCCGAGTGGCTCGTGGCGCCAGCCAATTCCCGCCCCACCCTCACCGGCGGTGCAGCGCGCCGCCCAACCAAAATAACAAAACCAAACCCCAATCGCCGCCTCCCAGGTGCCGCCCCAAGCACGTGCTTGGTAGGCTGGTGCCTGGAGCCAGCCCTGGGTGACAGGGAGTCTCTCTTTCCTTCCAGGAACTGCAGTCACAGCAGGGAGGGCTTTATCTCATTGGAAGGGATCCGTGTCTGTCACGGAGGTGGTGGAAGTGACGAATTCTGTGATTTCCCGCGACCTCCATGACTTCTAAGTGAAAGCTGGAGACATGTAGGTAAGTATAGCAGTCGGTAGGTTTCCAGTATAGGGTGGTGTTCATGTGACCATCGCTTATTAGCACAGTAGTGTCCAGGAAGTGGATCTCTTGTGTGGACTGGTCAGGCTGAGTTTGATGGTGGGTTGGAAATTGTTGAAATCATGGTGGAATTCCTCAAGGGTTTTCTTTTCCATGGGTCCAGATGCTGAAGATGTCAGCAGTGTAGCACAAGTCAAGTAGGGGCCTTAGGGACAAGAGCTGAGGAAATGTTCTAAGTCAGCCATAAAAACGTTGGCACACCGTGGGGCCATGCAGTACCCATAGCAGTGCCGCTGGCTTGAAGATACACATGGTCCCCAAATGTGAAATAGTTATGGGTGAGGACAAAGTCACAAAGTTCAGCCTCCAGGTTTGCCGTGACATTATCAGGGATACGGTTCCTTACGGCTTGTAGTCCATCGTTGTGTGGAATGTTGGTGTAGAGGGCTTCTGCCTCCATAGTGGCCAGGATGGTGTTTCCTGGAAGATCATCGTAGTTTCCTCAGGAAGTCAGTGGCGTCTCGAAGATAGCTGGGAGTGCTGGTGGCGTAGGGCCTGAGGAGGGCGTCTACATAGCCAGACTATCCTGCTGTCAGGGTGCCAATGCCTGAGATGATGGGGCGTCCAGGATTTCCAGGTTTATGGATCTTGGGCAGCAGATACAATAATCCTGGTGGGGGTTCTAGGCTGTCTTATTGCCAAGGGACGGAGAAACTCGACCAGCAGCAGGGGGTGCAGAACATCGTCCTAGTGTGGGGGTGACAGCGCCTCCGAGATCCTGACATCCCAGCACTTTACACACCTTCCTAGAGCCTCCCAACCCCCCTGGGCTGTCGGGACTGCGACCCCAACCCTACTGACAAGAAACAGGCTTGGGGAGGGGAAGCTACTGGCTCAGGGTCACACCAAGTGTCAGAAGTATGGATGGAACCCAGCAGGCCTTCTTTCCAGGCCCCTTCGCTAACCACTGCTGCACACTCCCTCCCACAGCTGGCAATGAGAAGCAGGCCCTCATGGCCGCTCCCCCTGCCTTTGAGAGGGAGTGTGCTCCGCTGGAGTGACTGGGCCAGGGGATTGGGAGTCAGGACTCCGGGGTTCCATTGCTGGGTTTCCTATTGGTTCCACTGCTGGTTGTTTTCCTTTTCCTGGGGGACTCTGGGCAAGTTGCTCCCCCCTCTAGGGCTCCGTCCCCAGCAGGCAAATGGGGATTTCGTACCTTCCCGCTATTGGAAAGTGCTGGGAGAATCCCCCAGCCAAAGCTGCTCTGACAGCGCTAAGCAGCATCTGACCATTCAAGGTCGGAGCGCACTGCCCAGGAGGAGGAGTGTTTGGCTCTGGGGTTTCACTTCAGCCCAGTCTAGAGAGGGGCCCAGCCATGGGTTTGGCTCAAGAAGACCAAGTCTCCAATTTGTTAAGGGTGTTTTGAATTCCAGTCCTGAGCTCCAAAGTGCTTGGTGTCAGCTGCACATTTTGGAAGCAGGCTCTCCACTCCATTTTCCAAATCATTCATGAAACTATTGAATAGTACCGGACCCCGGACTGATCCCTGCCGGACCCACTAGGTGCACCCTCTCTGTTGGGCAGCCAACCATGGAGAAGGGCCCTTGGAGTCTGGGCTTTCAACCAGCTCTGCACCCACATGACACTGATTGCAGCTGGACTGCATTTCCCTCATTTGCTTGTGAGAATGTCCTGCAGGACTGTGCCAAAAGCCTTAGTAACCCCGAGATAGATCCCATCTACTGTTTACCCACCTCCACTAGGCCCGGAACCCTGCCAAAGAAGGAAAGAGGATTGGTTTGGGATGATTTGTTCTTGACAAATCCATGCTCCCTCGTCCTAAGAACCAAATTATCCTGTAGGTGCTGCTGACAAACTGATTGTTTAAGAATATATTGCAGTATCTCTCCAGCTGTGGAAGTGAGGCTGGCTAGTCTGTAAGTCCCAGGGGTCTCTTTGTTCCCCTTTTAAAAATGGGTCCTGTCTTGTTCATGGATGGGAAGATGTTCTTTTTCAGGGATCTCAGACGAGAACTGAGGCACAACACCTGGTTTGTTACGGTTTGTTACGGCCACAAAAATGGAGGCAGGAACCTCTTCTCTCCTGCTGGCAAAGAACCCCAGGTACCTAAAAGACAGGTAATGGGCTTTAGAAAAGGCAATGGTTAAAAAGTTTGGCCCTGGCCATTTCTTGTTTCCACAAACTAGACATTTTAGCAAACTTTAGAATTCCTTGGTGCTAAACACCCTGAAACTCCCCTTTCTCCTTCACAGAGGGCTTTATCGCCCCTTATCTCACTCAGGCTCACGACTGCCCAGAGTTCGAGAACTGTCCCTGTTCCCATTGGGGAGGAGCCTGAGGTATAGAGAAGGGAAGTGACCTGTCACCAGATGGATCAGACTGAACAGGTTTCAAACCTCCAAGAGGTTCTTACCTTCTAAACAGGGACAGCTGTTTTCTAGTAAAATCACTAAAAGGGGAAGGAGAAAACTCGAAAGAGGTTCCTCCTGGCGCTCACGTCCGTGAACCCGAATACTCTCTCAGTCCTCAAAGAGAGACCTGGAGAAGGAGACTTGCTGGAGCAAAGCCACAGGGGTCTCTGAGGTCTCCCTGGCCCCTCGCCCCTGTCCTGCCTGGCTGATGTCAGCATCTCTCTGTGAGGTCACCACCTCCCCACCACCTTGGACCAATAGTCTGAGGTCCTGCAAAAGGCCTTTGTGATGTCACTGCCACACCCCTCCTTTGCTGTGTCAATGTCCTGCCCCTGGCCAGGCACTTTGAAGGTTTGAGCTACTCCCTGTTGATCACCCCACTCAAGGAGCGTTCGTTCTAGGCAGCAAGCCGGCTAGACAGGGAAACATCAGACGCTGCTCCCAATGCTACACTCAGTTTTTCAGTAATTAGTCGACTTTATGGCCAGAAGAGACCATTAGAGCATCTAATGTGACCCCCTGCATATCACAGGCCTCCTGTAGGACACCATAGCTACTTTGGGGGCAAACACATTCCAGAAAGGCATCTAGTCTTCATTAAATGACATCAGGAGATGGAGAATCCACCACTTTCCTTGGTAGCTTGTTCCTGTGGTGAATCATCCTCGCTGTTGAACATTTGTGCCTTAGTTGTAATATGAATTTGTCTCTTTTCACCTTCCAGCCAGTGTGTCTTGTTATGCCTTTCTCTGCTAGATTCAAGAGCCCTTTAACACCCAATATTTTCTCTCCCTGAAGCACTTCAACACTTCAATGAAGTCACCTTTCAATCTTCTTTTGATCAGCTAAACAGCTTGAGCTCTTTCAATAGCTCACTAGAAGGCATTTTTCCTCCAGCCCTCAGAACCTTTGGTGGCTCTTTGCTGCCCCAGCTCCAATTTCACAACATCTTTTTCACATGAGGACACCAAAACTGGAGGCAGTATTCCAGTATCAGTCTGACTGATGCCATGTCACCTCCTGTGACGTTATTGACATAATCTGTAACTGTATAGATCACCATTGCGACCGCTGTTCTATTTGTAGCCAATATTCTAGAAAGGTTGTCACGTAAGGGGTCTATGGAGAGGTCCTGATTGGCTGATTATAATTATGCTATTTCTAGATGTGTATCATTTTAGAGTTGACGTTATGAATTCATGCCCATTTCCCCATTGGCTGGAGCATGGCTAGAGTGTGTCTGTGGTTAATGATGTTGCTGTAGATTGTTTGTTTCCTGCCTTGGCAATTCAGACAGTCCCTTTTCCCAACATATCTCCAGCACATCATTAGTTCCAATAACAGGGGCAGCTTTTCTCTGGGGCACTGAGATTTTCTGGGGGAGTTGGTGGCTCCTTTCTTTCCTCACCCTGGAGTAAACTCACCTTTTTATTCCATGGTTCATGCTTTATGGAATAACAACAGCAGCTTGAAGAAAGAGGAAAGTGAATATCTCACTCTCAGGGCTGAAGGTGGCCACGTCCCCTCTGTTTGACCGTTACCATTGCAGGAGAGAAGGTGTCAATACAATTGAATGCCCTGGCTCAGACAAGAGACACAGGGAGGTTTTGCTGTTCATGGATCCATGCAAAGGAAATTGTGTCTCTGTGTGAAACTGAGGAGGGACATGAAACGCCCACAGGGTGGCGCAATGCCCTAAGCTAAGGCAGGAGGGGAAGGAATGGGGCTGAGGAATGACTGAAGTGGACTCACCTGGGATTGAAATGACATTTGTTTGTGTTGGGAGTGAGAAATGACACATTAATTCAGATGCAGGGTTGAGGCTTCTTTAGCTCCTTGTAAAACTTGAACTTGATTTCCCAGAAGGGAGAAGGGAAAGTCTGGGGCCGCCTTGAGTCCCTGGCTGGGTCTCCTGGGCAGTGGAAAACGTCCCTTGTTTGGCCCTGCCAAGGGGATCGTGCAGAGCTGAGACGTCCCTCGGCTTGGATCAAAGGGGGAGTTAGATGGAATTTATCACACAACCTCCCTGCTCCCCAGAGCCCCACGGGGAGAAGCTAGAGAAGGGAGTCATTCCTCCCCTGCGCTCCCAGAAGAGCTGCTAGCAGGGCCGCCCAGAGGTGGGGGCAAGGGGGCAATTTGCCCCAGGCCCTGGGTCTTGCAGGGGCCCCACAAGCAGGAGCGTAGCTGGGGAGCAGGGGGCTGCCGCTCCCCACTGAGCACATTCCCCAAAGTGGCGCTTAGTAGGAATTTGGAATAAGGTGGAAAGATCTAGATTTCTCCCCGCCTCCATCCCCCCCATGCAGAGTGCGGCACTGCTGATTGGCCGCCGGGGCCTGATTGAGCTGCTCCCATTGGGCCTCCAGCAGCCAGACCCCCCCCTTGCGCGCGCGCACACACACACACACACACACACGCTGCCTCAGCACGCTGCGGGGGAGGGGCTGTGTGCTGGCACGTGTTTAACTTTTGCACCAGAGGCAGTCCGCGCCTCGCGCCGCCGGGTGGTACGCGGAGTCCGGGGGGGCCGTCCGGAAGCCCGGGGCGGGTTGGATGGTTCGGGGGGGGACTTTCGGGGGGCTGGGGCAGTCAGGGAGCAGGGGGGGTTAGATGGGAGGAAGTCTGGGCTTCTGTCCAACAGCAAAACACAAGCGTAGAAAAGCAGCCGTTAGCGGGAAGTGCTATCAGCTGGCCCGGGCAGCCTGCCCGGCCCCCAGCCCGCTTGCCTGAGCTGTATTGTTAATGCATTTTAGTTGGAAGATGCAGCCTGAGTGATTGAAAGGCCCCAAACGCGGCTGAAAGAGCTGGGAGAGTTGCAAGCTTTCTGCTGGGCTTTTCATCGGGTCACACAATGCAAACCTGCTTGAGGCTCCGCACAAGAGAGGTTTCTTGAGGCCGTCCATGCAGCTCACAGCTTAAGCTCTTCTAAGCTTGCGGCCCTGGCACAAAAGGATTTGGGAGCAGTTAACAATTCTGTGTGGTTAAGAGATTTTCATTTCCTGGGCCCTGCTACCCAATGCCACAGGGCCCCACAGGGGAAACTAAGTGAGTAGCCCGGCTTGTCCTCTGCAATCCCTTCCCTGCTTCTTTCCCTTGTGTTTGCAAGGGTCTCATTAACATGCTGCATCCGAACGCGCCTTCCCTCCAGAGACACAGTCCTGGCTTCTCCTCCTTCCTCACTTTCTCCTTCTCTCCCTCTCTGTGGTTTTTCTCCATGCCCCGTCCCTGGTCTGTGCTCCCTCTCCACCCGATGCACTGTATTAAGCACGTCTCTGCCTCTCTTGTTTATGGGCCCTGTGCTGGGATGGCGGAGGCAGAGCTATTGTTGGGTTCTCTGCTGGGTCTGTTTGGATCAGACTCTAAAATCAAACGATCCCTTTGCTAGCAGGATCCCTCTGCCTGCTCGCAAGGGATTCTGGCTACACACTAAAGCCAGGTGCTAGGGCAGAAGCAGCTACCCATGTACCCTCAATGGCAGGAGTGGTGCGTGGTCCCTGCCCCGCACCTCCCACACTTTGGATTACAGGGTGTGTCTTGGTGGTTGGTGGCACTGGAGGGTTGGCGGGGGGTGGGGTGACGGGGGTGCTGGAGAGGGGCAGTGGCTGGAGGCACAGGAGGGGGTGCAGGGGTTGCGGTGAAGGGGGCAGGAGAGGGGCAGTGGCTGATGGCACAGGAGGGGTGCAGGGGTTAGGGGTGAAGGGGTGCAGGAGAGGGGCAGTGGCTGATGGCACAGGAGGGGCGCAGGGGTTAGGGGTGAAGGGGTGCAGGAGAGGGGCAGTGGTTGGTGGCACAGGAGGGTGCAGGGGTTGGGGTGAAGGGGTGCAGGAGAGGGGCAGTGGCTGGTGGCACAGGAGGGTGCAGGGGTTAGGGGTGAAGGCGGTGCAGAGAGGGGCAGTGGCTGGGGGCACAGGAGGGTGCAGGGGTTAGGGGTGAAGGCGGTGCAGGAGGGGGCAGTGGCTGGGGGCACAGGAGGGTGCAGGGGTTAGGGGTGAAGGGGTGCAGGAGAGGCAGTGGCTGGGGGCACAGGAGGGCGCAGGGGTTAGGGGTGAAGGGGGCAGGAGGGGAGCCCAGGAGTTAAGGGCAAAGGGGACACAGTGTAGGGGTTAGGGCACTGGAGGGGGCAGAGTTAGGGGTGGGGGAGGTGCAAGGCTCAGGAGTGCAGGAGCTGGCGGTAAAGGGGCAGCGGGGTCGTCCAGGGGCGATGGGGAAGTGCCAAAGTACAAGTTTTTCCCCGGGCACCATTTCCCCTGACGCTGCTCCTTGGTAACATTTCTTGCTGGGAGGGGGGGGGGGGAGAAACGAGGGGATTTCTCTCTGTTTCTGTCCTCTCCGTTTTCTGTGCCTTCCTTCAATTCCAGAAACCTCCCTTGTGTGTCAGACCGTGCAGTGACGCCCTGCCCACCCCGAGCCTCTGGAGCAGAAAGATCCCTGGAGCTGAGGCTGGATCCAGGGGTAAGTAGCTGGCAGGAACTGGGAGCGCAGGGGAGGAACGACTCCCCCTTCTCTAGCTTCTCCCCGTGGGGCTCTGGGGAGCAGGGAGGGTTGTGTGATAAATTCCATCCAACTCTCCCTTTGATACAAGCCAAGGGGTGTCTCACCCTCCACAATCTCCTTGGCAGGGCCAAACAAGGGATGTTTTCCACTGCCCAGGAGACCCAGCCAGGGACTGATGTGCTGGAGATACGTCAGGAAAAGGGTCCATCTGAATTGCCAAAGCAGGAAACGAACCATCTACAGCAACGTCATTAACCACACACACCCTCTAGCCATGCTCCAGCCAGTGGGGAAATGGGCAGGAACTCTGGCTGCTCAGCCATGGCCACACGTACAGAGCTGCACAGTAGTGAGTGCGCTGGGGAAGCTGGTCCGAGTGAACAATTGGAAATGACCCTTCAGTGAGAACAGAATCAGAGTGTAGAAAGGCCCCTGTGTTAAGTGGTTGTGGCTGAGGTCTTAGGGAGCTGGGTTAGACGCCACAGGGTGTTTCTGTGGAGGTTTGATTCGTGCCAGCTAGGCAAGGCTGGTGTGTGGTGGCTCCATGGCTGCACTTTCAGTGAAGCAGGTTTCTCTCCACCATTGTTCCATGGGCATCCTACTAGATTGCCAGCTGCTTTTCAACTGCGGTGTGGAGACTGTGTGTGTGTGTGGGGAGAGATAGCGTGTGTGTTGGGGAAGAGTGAGTGTGTTGATATAGGTAGGAGCGGATCATTATTATCCCTACTTGAAAGAGAGAGAAGCTAAGGCTGAGAAAGGAGAATTGACTTGTCTTAGGTCACATGGCCAGTCAGTGGCAGAGTTGGGAATGGGACCCAAGAGCCCTGATTTTCAAACTAACCATCAGATCTTGAATTTCAGACATTGAATGACCTGAGTAAAGTGCTCTCAGATGAACTCCAGACCAACAACAGTGCACAGGAATTATTCAGCAAGTATTTGAGAAGAGCTGCAATGTTAGAGAGAATCATGAACTGCTCAGAGACCATTAATGTAGAGAAGCAGCAAAATTCATCAAACACAGAACTGGTTCTGACTTATTTCCTTGGTCTTAAAAGACAACAACAAGGACCTGAGTCTCCTCCTGTCAATAACCCCTGCTCAGCCAATCAGGGTAGAGACCGAGGACGGGAGGCTGAGGGTTCTCACTAGAGAGCCCAAAGGATGGCCCAGGTCACTGGTGGGGATCACTGCCCGAGCACTATTTCAGCCCCACATTTTTGGATTCACCTCCCACAGTGGGAACTGCAGAGCCCTCCCCCGCAACACACACACACACACACACACACACACACCTCTCTCCTAATGTTGGGAGGAGAACAGGAGAAAGGACAAAAGAAGCAAGAGACGAAGAGAAAGGAGGGAGGGAGGGATGGAGGAAAAGGTGAAACAAAAACAACAAATCCTAATGTCCCCAGTGATTCTAAGGGACAAAATCTCAAGTGCGCAATAAACTTCTGCCTCCTTAAGCTCGTGTTTTCCATGCCTAGAATTCAACTCTCACCAGATGGATCAGACTGAACAGGTTTCAAACCACCAGGAGGCTCTTACCTTCTAAACAGGGACGGCTGTTTTCTAGTAAAATCACTGAAAGGGAAGGAGAAAACTCAAAAGAGGTTCCTCCTGGCGCTCACGTCCACGAACCCGAATACTCTCTCAGTCCTCAAAGAGAGACCTGGAGAAGGAGACTTGCTGAAGCAAAACCACAGGGGTCTCTGAGGTTTCCCTGGCCCCTCGCCCCGGTCCTGCCTGGCTGATGTCAGCATCTCTCTGTGAGGTCACCACCTCCCCACCACCTTGGACCAATAGTCTGAGGTCCTGCAAAAGGCCTTTGTGATGTCACTGCCACACCCCTCCCTTGCTGTGCCAATGGCCTGCCCCTGGCCAGGCACTTTGGAGGTTTGAGCTACTCCCTGGGGATCACCCCACTCAAGGAGGGTTCGTTCTAGGCAGCAAGCCGGCTAGACAGGGAAACATCAGACGCTGCTCCCAATGCTACACTCAGTTTTTCAGAAATTAGTCAACTTTATGGCCAGAAGAAACCATTAGACCATCTAATCTGACCCCTGTATGACACAATAGCAGGTGAGGGAGGGGGTCTGAGGAGGCGAGTGGCGCGCAGTGGCAAGGGGGTGGGTGAGCCGGGCGAGTGGGCGGGCAGTGGCAAAGGGGTGGGTGAGCCGGCAGCATGAAGGGGATGAGGAGGCGAGTGGGAGGGGCGGGTGAGCCGGCAGCAGGGGACTGAGGAGACGAGCTATGAGTCGGTGGCTGACCTGTTCTGCTGATCTGGTCTGGCTCCCAGCCCCTCTCCAAGGGTTCCAGCTGTCTGGAGGTGCTGCCTTCCTCAGTCCCACCTCATTCACTCCACAGAGCAACTGATTACAAAGTGGGGGGAAGATCTTATTCTACTTCTAGCAAAAAGACATTTTTCTTTTACCTTAATCATACTACCTTAGAGGCCCGCTATAACATATTACCAAGATTCAATGCCACAGTTTTGGCGGGACGGTGCTAGGGAAGGCGGGTTTGTTTCCATGGGGCGGGTGGCGCTTGGGGGGGATTTTTTCGGGGAGGGGCTCAGCAGCGCTGGGGGGTGTTCAGGGCGGCGGGGGGGGTTTCATCCCTCCGCTGTTTTCTTTGGAGTAATATTGCCCTCGCCGCTTTACGAGTTGTGCAGGCCTAGACTAAACCAGAGACTCTGGGACTCAGCATTCAAGTATCCTGCAGTCTGAACTTCACATCTGATACATTCCCTCGTTGGCTACCATTGTTTGGCCAGCAGGGAAGTGCTTCTTGTCCAACAAGGCAGCCAGACTGGGACCCATAGGCATGGAATGGCTCTGAAGGAATCAGCTGTTTCTCTCTGTGCTTCATCTAACTTTGGATCCAAATGGTAAAAGACAGTTGTGCCCAATTTAATCATGGCATCCTTCAGGAGTGTGATCAATGCCACTTAACTAGGGAGCAGCGTTCTAAAAATAGTTTACCTGGGCCACAGGTCACCATAGCTTCCATCTCAGGGGTGAAAATCAACCACTAGTACCTGCAATTTCTACCTGAGCTCTTGTCAAATCTTTGACCTTACTTGGAGTAATTTGACACTTCTCTGGTGTAGAATTCTTCACCAACCACACAACAGATCAGTAGTGACAGTGAGGTACAACTCCCCCAACTATGTCCTTTTATTTCTTTAATCTGGTGGCACAGATTTAAATTAGGGACTAAATTCAGGTGCGGTTTAGAATCCCTGTAAGACACCAAATGCCAGGTCTCTATTAAAAATAGGTATCTTTCTGCAGCTACAGCACATTCAACACGGATTTCATTTTCTACACTTTTGCAGCATCTCCCAGGGGTGAGCTGATGAGAAAAGTCACTTCCATGTTTCCCATCTCTACCTAGCTAGGGATTGTATTTGCCAAACAATAGGCAACATGCAGCTAATGGGGAAGGAGATCTCTTCAGGAGCCACTCCCTGCAGGGCCTGGGCCACAACGGCTTTGGGAGCCCAATGCATGGGCACTTTGTTTAGTTATTTACGAGGAAATCCTCTTCCCAGCCCTTTAGAAAAAATACTGACCTAACCAACTGCACAACAGGGGGATTGGGATGGTGATGGGGAATAAGGGAATCCCTCTGATTTACCCCATCTTCTTCTGTTGTTCCAGAGGGTGAAATGACATTTCCCCCTATCCCTGCCCAGTTCCTCCTCTTTGTTATAGTTCAATATATTTTAAGTGAGAAAAATGGTAGTAAAAATATCTGCTCCCCAGCACAACCTGAACCAACATCAGAGCAACTGGGAGTGAAACAACTTCTTCCCCAAGAGTGAACTCGATGACTAACAATGGCTTTGAAATGGGGGAACAGTATAACCGTGATGCTCAGGGTTTGTTTAGACTAGGGAAAGTGATGGAGTTTAGGTCAGGTCAAGGGGGAAGCTAATGCCAACCCCTGCACCTGGGCTGCATCTGCACTACAACTATAATTGTCTTGTTACACCAAGATCACTAACTTGAGCAGCCAACGCCATATACAGTCCTAGTGGATGGAAGGCACAGGTAGCTTTAGCCTCAGTGTAGCTTGTTGGGATGAAACCTCTCTCCCACCTCGAGCTGACGAACATTCCTGGCAGGAGGAAACACACTCATTTGACTCAAAGGAAAGGAGTTGATAGAAAAGATCACAGGACTGACCCCAAAGAAGGATGAGCTGCAAAAGGCAGAAGCAGGCAACTGATCTGGTGGAGCTGAGACACCACGGTGGAGATGGTACAAAAATCAGTGTGTGGGAATTAGCAAATGTGATTTAAAAAAAACAAACAAAAAACCTTTCTCCAGCCCTAATCAAGAGATTTATAACAGTTCTCTCTCATGTGGATTTTCTGATGTCTGATAAGGTTTGAGCGCTGATTGAAGCTTTTCCCGCACTCAGAGCACGTGTAGGGCGTCTCCCCTGTGTGGATTCTCTGATGTGTGGTAAGGTTTGAGCGCTGATTGAAGCTTTTCCCGCACTCAGAGCACGTGTAGGGCGTCTCCCCTGTGTGGATTCTCTGGTGTGTGATAAGGGTTGAGATATGCCCAAAGCTTTTCCCGCACTCAGCGCACGTGTAGGGCGTCTCCCCCGTGTGGATTCTCTGATGTGCGATAAGGTGAGAGCTCCGATTGAAGCTTTTCCCGCACTCAGAGCACGTGTAGGGCGTCTCCCCTGTGTGGATTCTCTGATGTGCGATAAGGTGTGAGCTCCGATTGAAGCTTTTCCCGCACTCAGAGCACGTGTAGGGCGTCTCCCCAGTGTGGATTATCTCATGTCTGATATGGGTTGAGCTCCGCCCGAAGCTTTTCCCGCACTCAGAGCACGTGTAGGGCGTCTCCCCTGTGTGGATTCTCTGATGTGCGATAAGGTTTGAGCGCCGATTGAAGCTTTTTCCGCACTCAGAGCACGTGTAGGGAGTCTCCCCTGTGTGGATTCTCTGATGTGCGATAAGGTGTGAGCACCAATTGAAGCTTTTCCCGCACTCATGGCACATGTAGCGTCTCTCTTCCAAGTTGATTCTGTTGCGTGGAATAAGGGTTGAGTCGCTACTGTAGTTTTCCTCTGGCCTCTGCTGAGTCTCACAGGCTTTTGTGTTTTCTGGGACTGCACAACTCCTGGAAACATTCCCTTTGTATCTTCCTGATAACATCCAATGTGGATCTACTTGCACAGTGTCTTCCTGCTGGGGTTTCTCCTCCTCGTTCTCACTCACCAGCCCATCGCCGGATGGGAGACAGAGAGAATCAGACATAGGTCACTCCTGTGCCTGAGAAAAGGAAATGTCAGAGAGGAATGGAAAAAGGGATGAACAAACCAAAATATATCTGGGAGAGATCAAACCTATCAGGTGCTGATTTTCCCCAAACCCTTCCACAGAGAAGAGAGGAAGGGATCAGTTCTGGGTCCTCATTGCACCATAACTCTCGGGGAAAGTGAGATCAGGGAGGGACCTGCTACCAGTTGTCAGTCAGAATAGGAGGGAAGCCATGAGTGACATCTGCCATAATGATTCCACATCTGCAGGGAACAATCCTGAACTTGAAGAGCTCACGGGGTCTTTGTAGGGCATCCCAAATGTTTCCTGCATTCCTAAGCAGTTGTTGAGTTGTTGAACCAATTCCTCACCTGCAAAGGCAGCTCTCGGGACCACTTCTTTCTCAGAGCCCTGGAGGTCCGGGACCCATGGCTCTTCCTTCGTTCAGCCGCGAGATCACATCAGGTTTGGAAACTGGAAAGCCTACTGCAGGCAAAGAAAACAAGGGAGGTCAGTGGAATTTGTGGGATACTTGTCACAAAGAATATTCCATAGTTTTAACCCCATCTCATTTTTAGACAGTAACATCTGTAGTTCTCAGGATTCATCTGCTTGCCTGCATCAATATCTCTTTTCTTATAAGTACAGTATTGTGATAGGTTTATTAATTCATATTAAAAATACGTTTGGCTGTAATGCAAGAAACCTACAGGCCAAAAACCTGCATTTTAAGCTAAAGCAAAGTTAGCATAGCTACATCCTGTGCCCTTTTACCCAGAAAAGGAACTGTTTTCCTATACCCAAATAAAGTGCCTACGCTTAGGTCTAAGACCCTTTACCTAGACCAACAGACAATGAAGAATAGCAAAGGGGATTTTCAAAGTTGCACTCACAGACTGAACAAGTACCCCACAAGTGCGCAGATACCTGTCATCCATACGCACACACATACTAGCCTATGGAGTAAGCGTACCTAACATTTCTATGGGGAAGACTGAAATTTGGGCATAAGAGGAAGGATTTCCAGCATTTATTTCTATAAAAGAGGTAACCTACCTCACTATGGTATCCCCACCCCACCTCGACCTCCTCCTTCTTCTCTACACTTCACCATCTTCAACTACGTATTCATGCTATCCATCTACGACAGCTATTAACCAGTAATACGCTGCACTTATTTTATTTTCAAACCTTAAGTTCAAAAGGGACTCGGCTAAGCTTGGTCTCTCTAAAACTTTATTTTAATTTGTGTATCAGATTATTTAGTAGACCTAAAAAGTAAATTCCAAAGTAGATTTGACAGCTCTTTGCATTAGTTTCCCTTGCAAGAGCTGTGAAACCAGAATCGCCAGAGGCGAGGCCAACAGCAGTTTATCAAAACAGGGTGTGAATATTAACCAAAGTTTTCAGCACATAATATTGTATCATCATATGTATCTCTTGAATAACAGTAATACAATTGTAACTCTGTAATTCTACCTGTTTTACAATTTACTTACTATTTCATTGAGTTTAATAAAAAGTCTTTATGACTCTATCTGTCTCACTGTGAGCTTCCTGTCATACCCCCGAAGGTCCCTTTATCAATTCTGTGGAACCCGATTCGAAACACGAACTTTTATCTTCTGATCAAACAAACTGGCGAGCCTAAACCCATATTAATTAATATAAATAATTAAGTATTATTATTAATTAATTAAATATTTACAATACAAATTAAATTAAGTTGATAAATCAAATCAACATTACTCACATACCCCATATAAGGCTACGCATCCCAAGGCCATCTTCCTTGGCTCAAAGTGGCAGGAGAGTTACTATTATAACAAATCATATTCACTACCTTAGTGCCTAAGGACCAACTAACACTGGGTCCCCATTGTGCTAGGCAAAGTGCAAACAGAGAACAGTAGATGGCCCATGCCCTGAAGATTTTACAATCTAAATCAGGGTAGGCAACCTGCGACAGCGAGCTGATTTTCAGTGGCACTCTCACTGCCTGGGTCCTGGCCCCTGGTCCAAGGGGGGTGGGGGGGGGACTCTGCATTTTAATTTAATTTTAAATTAAGCTTCTTAGACATTTTAAAAACCTTATTTACTTTACAAACAATAGTTAGTTCTATATTATAGACTTATAGAAAGAGACCTTCTAAAAACGTCAAAATGTGTTACTGACACGCAGAACCTTAAATTAGAGTGAATAAATGAAGACTCGGCACAGCATTTCTGAAAGGTTGCCGACCCCTGATCTAAATAGACAAGACAGACACAGAACAGGGGAAGGGCTAGAACCCACTGTTAGAATAGACATATTCAGGCCTGCCTGTAAAGCCTAGACTTTAAGAATTTAGGGGTATTTTTATCACTTTGTCTTTATATCCCTGTAACTAGCTAAGAATCAAAATCTCAATCTGCCTGTGTCTGGGCCTTCTCTCACTGTGACCGTCTGAGGCCTTGTTCTTAGGCTAAGGCCTTTGGCTAAGCAGCAGGGGCAGCCATAAGCTGGGAAGCGAAGGGTCACATCCTCACATCCCATACCAGTCACACTGAAATAAGGTGCTATTGGGCTGTTAGAAAGATGATCCTGTCCTGATAGTGCCCATCGCCACCAGATAAAGAAACAGATCTTAAGATGGTTAAAGAAAACTTAGTTTGACAGCAGCCTGTCTGGCAAGAAATCCCTTATCAATGGTTGTGGTTGTGAAACCCTCATTTCTGTATTGTTTTATCTTTATGGCCACCACTTTTACCTTGTTAATCAGTCTGGTTCTCTAATTGTTTCTGTCTGCTGCATAATTAATTTTTCTAGGTGTAAGTTCATTAGGGCAGTGGAATATTGCTTGCTTGGAAATAACCCCAATAAACATCACATTATCTGTGCTTCAGACGTCTGGTGTTTCGCTGCTTGCTGTCTGCGTGACAAGAACCAGGGAAGTGAGAAGGTGAAGGGAAAACCCTCTAACAAAATGGACATGACCTGATAACCAAGAGGTAAGCCTTTAAGAAAGGTTTTAATACACTTTGGAACGGATCAGGGATTCCCATGAGGACTGAGAGGGAGCGATGGTAAACACGCATTTAGATCCTTTTCTTGTTTTATATATTTTCCCCATAAGGCTTAATCTCTGGCACGCTGTCATGGATCCATAGGATCTCTGCAATGCCCTGGCTTTTAAATAGTCCTTGGGAGGTGCCTCTTGAGTGCACTAGATCCCCAAGGGTCCCACTCTTCCACAAAGATAGGCCACTTAGCTTCAACACCTGAGACTGAGCCACTTCCTCAGTGCCCTTCCTCCACACTCCTCTCCACTTCTTCCCATTACTCTCAGCCAGCACCACCTGCCGGCACCTTGGGAGAATCTTGTGTTCCCTCCTCGTCTCTCACCACCTCATCCCTCCCTGCTGCTTCTTAGCTCTAACCCTGCACACACCCTCCCCATGTCCTGACACCCCAGAATTATCTACTCCCCCCTTCTCCTCCCCTCCCACAGCTGTTCTCCCTTCATCCGTGGGGTCCTGAATGGCAACATTATACGCTCTCCTATCAAAATAGGAGCTCATCTGACTCTCACAAGCCATGCATGAGTCATACACCTATTTCCTCAATTTAGAATTCTACAGGAGGTATATTTTCCTCTTAAAATGAGGAATAGGCATGAAAGCTACAGTTATTAATGTATCCAATAAGGATACATTAAATGCAATTTTAAAATGTCTGTCTGCACCAAAAAGGCACATGTCCAAAAATGATACTAGTGGGTGAGAGATAAGGCAAAAAAAAGGGGGGGCAAGGAAACTTGTCAAAACTTGTATGACAAATAAAGGTATAAAGTTATTACTGCTCAGGTTCTTTAGAGACCCCACAGCTTCTAATAACCCGGGGGACAGGACTCCTTACCCAGCGAGGTCACCATCTCATAGTTCTCCTGCATGACATCCCTGTAGAGGGCTCTCTGAGTGGGGTCCAGCAGAGCCCACTCTTCCCTGGTGAAATACACAGCCACCTCCTCGAAGGTCACCGGCCCCTGAAAGAGCAAGAGCCCAACACTCAGTACCTGCTGCCCCGCTCACAACCCCACTATTCACGGAACAGCAGCACCAGGGAAATGGAAGCTCCGGGAGGCACATGTTAACAGAGTCCCACCCCACCTTGCTTAGAGCAGCCAGGAGGCATCAGAGGGTGGAAAGAGAGAACCTCTGTGTCTCTCAGCTGACAGACGGAGGCAGGATCTTCACGTTTATCACATACCTACTAGCCAGAGCTTAATATAGGAGATGGGGCTGTCTCCGGACCCTGCTGGTGGCTCCCTGGTAGGAATCCCAACACTCTCCAAATAAAATATATGGAAGAAAGGGGAAGTCAATAGTAAAGAATAGAAGGTCAGAATTGTAGAAAGTTGGCAAGGGAAGCTATCAGAAATCAATGACCAATTAATGAAAAGAAGAAGAAAGTTTTTAAAAAGTATATTAAGTACAAAATTAATCCTAACAATGGAAGTGGTAAATTACTAGATGGAAATGGCAGAATTATCAAAAATAATGCAGAAGAGGTAAAAGTGTTCAATAAATATTTCTCTCCTGGATTTGGAGAAAAACGGATGATGTAAGTCATATAAGACGTTGACGACGACATCCTAGGACAAAAGTACACAATGGAAAATAGCTCAACTCAAACCAACACAGCACAGGCACCAAACAAGCTGAGGCAAAACAACGCACCACAAAACTGCTACAAAACATGGTGCGATCACAGTTCCAAATGGCCCCATGCAAAACAGCTCAGCGTAGAACAGGACACAGCACAAAAGAGAATTATTTCAGTGTAGGCCTGGAAGGGATCTTGAGAGGGCGTCTACTCAGTCTTTCCATTCCAACAATAACTCACGAGGATGTTGAACAGCAGCTATTACAGTTAGACATGTTTAAATAAGCAGGTCCAGATAACTTGTATCCCAAGAGTTTTGAAAGACCTGGTGGAGAGTGTGGTGGACTTTTAATGGTGATTATAATTAGGACTTGGAAGACTGGGGAAATTCCAGAAGACTGGGATAAAGCTAATGCCGTGCCAGTATTTTAAAAGTGTAAAGAGATGACCCAGTTAATTACAAGAGTGTTACTCAGATACAGGGCAAGATAATGGAGCAGCGAATATGGATTTAATTAATAAAGAATTGAAGGAGGGTAATATAATTAGTACCAATTAACAAAGGTTCAGAGACAACAGATCCAATCAAACTAACTGGATATCCTTATTGGATGAGATCAAAAGTTTGGTTGCAACTAATAGTATTGATGTAATACACCTAGACTTCTGTGAGGCATATGACTTGGTTCAGCACAACATTTTGACTAGAAAACTAGAAAGATACAAAATAAACACAACATACATTAAATAGATTAAAAACTATGATTGTAAATGGGAACCATGGTCAGTGGATTTCTTTCTAGCGGGTTCCCACGAGGATTGGTTCTTGGCCCTGTGCTATTTAACATTCTTATCAATGACCTGGAAGAGAATATAAAATCATCACTGATAACGTTTGCAGTTGCCACAAAGATTGCGGGTGGGGGTAACTAATGAAGTGTCAGTAGGTTCAGGCTCCAGCACTGGGAGACTGGGAAGTTTTCCCAGCCCTGGCTGGAGGGTTATTTCCTGTTTCACAAAGAGGAAGTTCCATTCCCAACTCCTGTGCCTTGAAATTAGGCCCTGACACTACACCCCACATTCAGCATAGTGGTATGATTATCAAATGATTAGGACATAATTATGATGCATTTTGTGCAAGATGTGTCACGTTCAGTGTCATTGGAAAAGTTATGATTTGCTGAATATGATTGTCCTATTTGTGTACATGTATCATGTTCGTATCTGAAGTTATGGATATTGACTCTGTATCTGTCTTTCAAATGTGCTTACTCTAGGTAACAGCCACAACGAGCCTTTCAGGTACAACAAAGAAGCCAGACAGTGTTCATGGCTCATCAACAAAGACAATGGACCATGGAAGAGCTGAGCCTTCTTGTGAATGTTTCAGCCAGCCTATGAGTCATGGCTACTATGACTCAGCAGGACATGCTAGTGCATGTGACCAGACCATTTGACACTAAACTCCATTTTGGTACCTGTATTTTTCCACAAACTGGACTGGGAACTGAGTTTGGAACAAAGGGGTCCCGCCATATGGAAAGGCTACATAAGGTGGGATGTGACATCATTTCTTGGCTTCATTCCCCACACAAGAGAACTCCTGGAAACACCTGAGGAACAAAGACTGAACTGGGGGAAGTGCTGGTCCCAGGGTAAAGAGATTTCTAGCTTGTGTATGGAAACTTGGTGGACTGCTTCTATCATCAGTCAGGGTGAGAAATTGCTAATTCAAATTCTATCCATCTAGTATGTTAGGCTTTTTTGAGTTTTTGGTCATTTGCTAAGTCATCTGCTTTGATCTGTTTGCTAACACTTATCGCTGGGAAATTGGCTGTTGTCGTCTGTCTCTCCTTGAGTGGCTCAGGTAAACCACTCAGGTAGCTTAGTTGGGTGTATGGCGCCACCTGCTGTCGTGTTGGGTGATAACAGGGCCTGGAGAGGCTGGCGTAATCTCCAGCAAAGCAGTGTGAGAAGGTGTGATGGAGTAGGGGCTGTCTGTGTGGGAGATGGCAGAGCCGGGGATTACTTTAGGTGAGAGACAAGTGCTCAGCCTGTAACCTGAGCCAGGGAGCAGGGAGGGGTGTCAACACCTTTGCCCGGGAAGGTGGACAAAGGAAGGGGCCGGCTGGAGGGAGGGGAGTTTAGTTTCGGTTTTGGGCTGGGTGGTTGGAATTTAGGGGATTAAGCTTCCTGGACCCAGAGGGGCTTGATTGAGGGGTCCTGGCTGTGCCTCCAAGCTCTGCTGTAACCTGCATTCCTGTTGTCCATTAAACCTTCTGTTTTACTGGCTGGCTGAGAGTCACTGTGAGTCCCAGGAAGAAGGGTGCAGGACCAGACTCCCCCACGCTCCGTGACAGAAGGGCCAGCCCAGCTTGAGGGTTAGAGGGCACAGCGGTTCCCAGAAGCTCCCCAGACTGCACCCCGGGGTGACAACCCATCACACCCTAGAGTACACAAGTCTCAGCAGGTTTTTCACATCCTTTCCCCTCCCATTCCGCACCTAGATAGTTCCTGCCTCCCACCCTCCTATACATTTACTGCTCCTCCCTCCAAGTAGAACCCACCACCAGCTCCCTGAGAATCCCTTACCTGAGCCAGCTCCATTGCAGCCATTCCCTTCCCGCTGGAAGGAGGGGATGATTTGGGGCAAAATGTGGACGTTATTCTGTAGCCTGCCAGGGCGAGAAGGGCAATGTGAGAGAATTCAGACAGGGTTTCTGTCCTTTCCACATGTCGTTTCCCCCCAGCATTGTTCCCTGCTAATGGACATTCCAGGTTCTGCCACACTGTGAAGCACAGTGACCTTATCCCAGTTCAGGCCTAGCCCCCTCCCACCAGGGTGTAACCCTCCGAGACATGGTGAAACCCTCCCAGCAGCAGAGTCTCTCTGTTACACTTATCAAGTTTGTGGACGATACCAAGCTGGGATGGGTTGCAAGTGCTTTGGAGGACAGAATTAAAATTCAAAATGATCTGGACAAACTGGAGAAATGGTCTGAAGTAAACAGGATGAAATTCAATAAGGACAAATGCAAAGTACTCCACTTAGGAAGGAACAATCACTTACACGCATGTAAGATAGGAAATGACTGCCCAGGAAGAAGCACTGCAGAAACGGATCTGGGAGTCACAGTGGATCACAAGCTAAACATGAGTCAACAATGTTACACTGTTGCAAAAAAAGCAAGTATAATTCTAAGATGTATTAGCAGCAGTATTGTAAGCAAGACACGAGAAGTAATTCTTCCGCTCTACTCCGCGCTGATTAGGCCTCAACTGGAAATGTTTGCCCAGTTCTGGGTGCCACATTTCAGGAAAGATGTGGAAAAATTGGAGAAAGTCCAGAGAAGAGCAACAAAAATGATTAAAGGTCTAGAGAACATGACCTATGAGGGAAGAATGAAAAAATTGTGTTTGTTTAGTCTGGAGAAGTGAAGACTGAGAGGACATGATCAGCTTTCAAGTACATAAAAGGTCATTTCAAGGAGGAAGGAGAAAAATTGTTCTTCTTAACCTCTGCAGACAGGATAAAAAGCAATGGGCTTAAATTGCAGCAAGGAAGGTTTAGGTTGGACATTAGGAAAAACTCCCTAACTGTCAGGGTGGTTAAGCACTGGAATAAATTGCCTAGAGAGGTTGTGGAATCTCCATCATTGGGGATTCAGAAAGAAAAAGGTTGAGAACCCTTGGAATAAGGGATCATCTGTCACGAAGGTGAGCTCACCTGCGTGGCAAGATATATGGGATCACCCAAGGGGATTGTCTGTGATTCCATGTTAATGCTGTTACAGTGCCTGAAGCGTTTACACTGGATACTTGGTTGGTGAAATCTCCATACAGACCTCACACCCAATTTGGGGTTTGTTCCCTGCTTCTTACCAGTCTGCCTGAGGCTGCTGTTCGTGCTCTCGAGTCACTGAAGACAGCGTTACAGAGAGAGGGGCTGTGACTTCCCCATGGTCAGTAAACAGGTCTGTGACAGAGCCAGGAACAGACCCTGTTAATGCCAGAGCCCCGTCACCCACAGCTTGGAAAGGCCCCCCGAGCACACTGTATTAGGCTGCAGGAAGAGGTGTGCGGGGACTGCAGCTGAGCTGCCCTGCCAAGACAGCTTGTGCATCCCTAGACAAACCACCTCGCTGGGGGGGGTGTCCCCTGGGTCAGGAGAAGTCAGTGTCCAGTCCTGTGGGGCTGTGCTCCTGGCTCATACCTCCAGCACTCACTGCTGCCCCTCCCTTACCAGCTGCACTGTTCAGCCAGCCCCAGGCCTCTGTGAGGTCACTTCTCCCCGCCCCCACCTCAAACCTTCAAACTGGGACATGGTGCACCAGTGCCAATCAGAGTGCACTAGTGTAAATTCTGTCTGTACTAAGGGTTTGCACCAGTGCCTAAAACACCAGGGTGGCAGAGACCTTCAGAAACAGCAGTACGGTGGCACTAGAAACTATTTCTAGCTCGGTCACAGACAGCCTGGGTGACCTTGGACACGTCAATGTTTCTCCTCCCAACTTCAGTCTCTTTACCCAGCTGCCACTCACTGGGGTCTCCTCTCTCCAGAGCTTCTCACCACTACAATCTGTGTGGGTGTCCCCAGAGCTAAGGCAGGTCAACTCGGGAATAGTCTTACAAGGGGGGCTGGGGAGTCTCTGTCCATGGAAGTTTTTAAGAACAGATAGGACAAAGCTCTGTCAGAGATAATCTACATATACTTGGTCCTGCCTCGGCAGAGAGAGCTGGACTTGATGACATCTTGAGGTCCTATCACGCCCTACATTTCTAGGATGTGATGCGATATATACGTATAAAAACCCAACATACAGAATAAAACCCACCACAACATAATGTCAGGCAATTCAGGGGGGAAAAAAAACACAACCTACACTCCACAGCATAAAATGACAATACAAAGGAGAAGAAAGCAACAGATGCAAACAACGACATCCTAGGACAAAAGTACACAATGGAAAATAGCTCAACTCAAACCAACACAGCACAGGCACCAAACAAGCTGAGGCAAAACAACGCACCACAAAACTGCTACAAAACATGGTGCGATCACAGTTCCAAATGGCCCCATGCAAAACAGCTCAGCGTAGAACAGGGCACAGCACAAAAGAGAATTATTTCAGTGTAGGCCTGGAAGGGATCTTGAGAGGGCGTCTACTCCAGCCCCCTGTGATGAGGCAGGACCAAGTATCCCTAGACATTCCCAGACTGGTGCATCTCTAACCTGGTCTTAAAAACCTCCAGTGAAGGAAATTCCACAGCCTCCCTTGGAAGCCAATGCAAGGCAAACACAGACCAAAACAACGCTGCACACACACACGCTGGGCTTGGGGTTAAGGGGAGAGGCAAGAATTCAAACAATCTGGGTTCAGTTCCCAGTTTTGCCCCAAATTCTCCATGCAAACTTGTTAGACACCAGCGGCTGGCCCGTGCCCACTGACTTGGGCTCACACGGCTCAGGCTGTGGGGCTGTTTAATTGTGGTGTCCATGTTCCAGCTGGGGCTGCAGCCCAAGATCTGGCACCCTCCCACCTCGCAGGGTCCTACAGCCTGGCTCCAGCCCGAGCCCAAACATCTACACTGCAATTAAACAGCCCCTGAGCCTGAGCCCTGTGAGCCTGAGTCACCTGGCATGGGCCAGCTGGGGGGTTTTAGTGGCAGGGTAGAGATACCCTTGGTGTCTGTGCAGCACCTGTCACAATGGGGACCCTGATCTCGGTGTCTGTGCAGAGCCCTGCACAACAGGGACCTGACCTCAGTCAGGGACTCTGCTACTCCCGGCATTACAGGATCCCGGATTTTGTTTAGGGCCCCTGCAGCATCTGGCAAAATGTGGGGGCAGGATCTCTGTCAGGGTCTGTGCAGTGCCCAGTACAGTGGTGGGGTGCGATCTTCATTAGGGTCAGTGCAGTGCCAGACCCAACAGGGACACAGATCTCAGTCGAGGTCTCTGAAGTGCCCAGCACAATGGAGGCAGTGGTTTGGGTCGCAGTCGTGCGCTGCCTGGCCCAAGGGGGGGGGGGGCATGATCTCAGTCCAGGTCTCAGTTTTACCTGGCACAACAGTGGGGTCTGATCTCACCTGGGGTCTCTTCAGTGCCTGGCAGAACAGGGCCCAGATCTCAGTTGGGGTCTCTGCAGCGCCTGGCAGTACGATAGGAGCCCTGATCTCAGTCACACACCTGGGGAGAAAAGCGGGAAGATTTTGAGAATTCAATATCAGTATTTCAGAACTGAGGAGAAAATGGGGCACAAACTAAATATTTGCCAATATAAGAGAGAAGCACCAACATCTGGGAGATTGTGTGTCACCATTTAACAGTTGAAGAGAAAAGATGGGAAATTGGAGGAGATTATACAAGGATATTGAATCAACAACAGAATGTGACGGATTCTTCTTGCCTCACACTCACATGGCCAGCAGGTGCTGGGGAGTAGCTGGACTGGGAAACCTGGGGCTGGGCCGTCTCCATGGGGGACACTTGCTCCTCCCTCCCCTTCCTGGCCCTTCCCAGGCCCCGTTGCCAGCAGAGAGTGGCCCCCCCAGCGCAGCCCAGAGGTGTCCCTGTCTCAGGGCCCCCCCAGCCTCTGCCCATTCACCCTCTGCCCAGCTCAGGAATCCCTCGGGGGAACCATTTCCCACCCGCACAAGGACAAATCCCTGCAGGTGGAAATGGGGGAAACCCCCAAACCTGAGACCTGAACTGGCCACTGGCGAAGGGGAGAGAAAATGGGGCACAATCGGGGGGACAGGGAACTTCTCAGGGGTTGGGGAGGTCACCCTGGGCGCTGCTCGTGGCTCTCTAGGGAGAACGGGGGCAGGACGGGGGAGGAGAGGGGTCCCCACGGGAGGGGGCAGCGGTAAATCCGAGGGGATCTCAGCCCCCCCTTTCCCTCCCCGCTCCTCGGGGGTCACCTGCCCCCCCCCGGCCATGTCCGGGCTGCACCGACATTTCCCGCCCTAACCCCCCCGCGCCCGGTCTCACCCCCCGGCCCCGGCCCCGGCCCCACGCAGGGACCCCGGGCCGGGCACGGGGGGGGTGTTAATGAAGGGCTCTCCCGCCGCGATCTGCGCATGCCCAGAGCTCCAACGGCACCAACCCTTCTCCGGCCGGGAGAGGCTCCAACGGCCCCGCGCGAGCCAGGCAGAGCCCCAGCGCCCAACGCTCCTTTCCAGCCCGGCTCCGGCTCCTCTGTCGACGTCACTTCCGGTCCAGGGAGAGACAGGAACTACAACTCCCAGCCTGCCCCGGGGCCGCTTCTGCTCTCTCCAGCCCAGGGAAGGGAGGGTTCTAACCGCTGTTACTGCGGGGTTTCTCCAGCTGGGCCCCGCCCCCCGGGTAGCCCCGGGCTCTGCCCGCCCCAGCCCCGCCCGGAGCCCCCCGGGGGGGGGGGCGGGCACGTGACTCTGCCCCGGGGAACCCGGGAGAAGCCTCGGAGCCGCTGGGATGGGGCCCGACAGGGGTCCCTGGGGTGTCGGGCGGGGAGAAGCTGGAGTTGTAGGGGAAGGTCAGTGGGATGCGGGGGGGGGGGGTTGAACTGTCTCTGTGCAGCCAGGAAATTCCCGGGAGTGGCGTGCAGGGGGAGGGGGTTAATTGGATCCTGTCCCTGTTGGTGCCACTTGTCTCTCGCCCCCGATACAAATTCTCTCCAGTTCTGCCCCTTTTCTCGCTCAGTGTCTCACCCGGGCTGTAAAATCCGGGGAGATTCGCCCCTTTCCCCGCCAATGAGCCGCTCTCCCGTCTCCCCCATTTCCCCCTGGTCTCTCCAGGAGTCTGATTCTCCACCTTCAGTTGCAGGTCGTGACACGTTTTCTCTGCACATCTCAAGGGTGGATGTGCCCAGCCCTGAGGCTGTGGGTCCTGGAGGTGGGTATTGCTGGGGCCTGGTGGCTGCAGAACAGCCGGGGTGGGCGTCTCTTGGGAGGCGGGACAGGGGTTAGAGGGAGCCTGGTGCTGTGCCAGGGCTCTGTCTGGGCTTCCCGGCTGGCTCCTGGCATCGCTGCCGTGCCCAGTGCACAGAGCTGGGGAGGATCCTGGCACTAGGTCAGGGGATGCCAGGGAAGCAGAGTGAGGGGTCCCACTGAAAGCATCAGGGGTCCCGCTGGGTGGGGAGGATCCCAGGCAAATGGCAGATCCTGCTGGTGGGGAGTCCTAGGCAGGCAGTGAGGGACTGAGTTCCCAGTGGGCGGGTCCCTGGCTGCTGGGGGCTCATGGTGGGGGGAACCCTCTGGGATTCCCAACCTGACACTCATGGTCTGGTGGGACTTCCTGGCCGGTGGGGCTTTGAGGGTATCTGGGGTCCCTGGCTGGGGACTCTCAGGGCTGTGGGCTCTGGGAACTTCTACTAACTATGATCCTTCTCTCTGATCAACTTGTGCCAGAGTCCTGGCTCCAAGCACTGCCCGGCATTCCCCAGTCACAGGCCCTGTCACTGTGATAACTTTCTATCCACTTATCAGTCACTGCTAGTGTGAAATCACAGATTTTGCTTTTCTCCTCTTTTGAAAACTGCAGGAACTTTCGATTCTGTTTGGAAAATTTGTGCCCCCCAGTCCTTGTCCTCGATCTGGGGGGTGAGGGAGGTGGGAGGGGGGTCAGCACTGCTGCACAATGGTCTCTTCCACAGCGTTCTGGACTCATTCTTTCTGAACTCTGGTTTCACTGAGACCATTGTTAATCCAGAGTCACTGTATGGAAAGACAAGGAGTGACTCCGGATGGACAGTGGGGCAAATGAGATCAGCAATTCTCCCTGTGAGGAGGGGCTCTCATTAGCTGATCTCCCCAGAGAGCTAAAGGAGGGAAGCTGCTCAAACGCTCTGTCCCTCTCTGCTCAGGATATTGGGGTTCAGCTTCCTGGGTCAGAGGCTGCAGCCTCCATTGTGATCTGGGAGACCAGGCTTAGCAGCTGCTGCTCCCCCAGCGGGGTTCTGTGCTGGGAAGTGACCTGAATTAAAGCTGCTTCTCTGCCTGGCCCAGGGGATGACTTTCTCCAGCTGGTCCTAGCCCCCTAGGGCAGCCCTGGGCCCTGTTAATACTAAATTCTGAGCCAGAGTCTCCAGGTAACTGAAAGAAACGAAGGGAAAATGCTGGGGTCTGGCCTTAAAATGACTCTACACAAACAGACCCCCCCCCCCTCATTTCTCGTCCAATTAACAATTGCAGGAGCAAATCCAGCCATGGGGGAGCAAACTACCCAGGAATGGGACTTACCTACCAGATGGGCAGGGAGAGGGGAAAAGGAGATAGAAGGAGAAAGAGACTGAAAGGGGCTGTGGGAGAGAAGAGTTTGGAGAGAGATTTCCAGATCTCTAATCTGCCCAGACAGATGTATTGCTGCACCCTGGGTAGAGTCACTTTCCTGTGGAAAAGATGAGAAACAGACAGAGGAAAATCCAGTTCCTGACTCCATATCCCTCCTGCTGGGGTGTGGCTGCCGTGGGGTCAGTGTCTGAGGGGATCCCCCACAGTGACTCCTTTGGTTCTGCTTTTTCTAGCCTTGTGTTCAGAGACTGTTACAGGGTGAGGAGGGAGAAGGGCGGTTAAAATGTCTCCGTGGGCTTAGCCTGGCAGGAGAGGCCAGGTCTACACTGTACAAAGAGATCAAGCCTTTCTCAGCATGGCAGACTCTAGGGTGCCTGTCTGCAGGGAAAGGGCCTGGGGGAATCATGCTGTGAAATGAATTAAAGCCTGTTCTGAAACCTTCACAACTGCCCTTCTCGCCCTGCCAGGCTGCAGAATAACGTCCATGTTTCGCTCCAGTTCATCCCATCCTCTCGTTGGACAGGGGAGAGAAATGGCTGCAGAGGAGCCAGTTCAGGTAGGTATTATCAGGGGGTTGCTGGTGGGTTCCTCCGGGGGGGGGGGAGGGGGACAGCAAATACGTGGGAGATGGGAAGGTTTGCACAGGCTGGTTTGCAGGAAATGCACAGGGTAGAGAAAGGGAGGAGGACAGGGGTGTGCTAAACCTGCTGGGAGTTATTTAATATGTGGCCTAGATTCTAGGAACAGGCCCAGGAGGTTCGGCGGTGGAAATGCTCTAGTTTGTGGAGCAGAAAATAACCCCGCTGCATGGGGCTGGGAAAACTGACCAGACTCGTAGTGCTGGAGCCCGACCTGACTAACCAGCGGCTGCTGTGAGATATGAAGGAGGCACCCACCAGTAAGGCTTAGCGGAGATTCCCCTCCCTTCACATCCAGCTCTTCAGAATGGGGAGGGTGTTGGGCTTCCTACCAGGGAGCTGTCCCTGGACCCTGCTAGGGGCTCCATCTCCTGAATCAGTCTGTGGCTAGTAGGTGTGTGATGGCTCTGCTGGGAGAGAGGAGGGGCTCTCGCTTCGTCCCCTCCCCCTGGTGTTTCCTGGATGCTCTGAGCAGGGTGGGGGTGGGACTCTGACTGCAATCCACCCAGAATTTCTGTTTGGCTCCTGTCCCCCATGTATAGGGGGGCTGTGAGTGGGGCAGCAGGTACTGAGTGTTGGACTCTTGCTCTTTCAGGGGCCGGTGACCTTCGAGGAGGTGGCTGTGTATTTCACCAGGGGAGAGGGGGCTCTGCTGGACCCTGCTCAGAGAGCCCTCTACAGGGATGTCATGCAGGAGAACTATGAGAATGTGACCTCGCTGGGTAAGGGTTACTCTCCCCTCTATTCTTGGAAGGGGAAAAGAAGGGAGATGGTTCACGCCAGCCCCACAATGCCACCTCTACTCTGTCCTGTTGCAGCATCACCCTAATATGCCAGTGACACACACACACACTGCCACAGACCCTGTTACAGTTAGCCCTTGGATTAGATCCTGCGCTCCACTCAGGACTAAATCGAGAGTTGCTTCTCCCATTGCGGGTTCTTGTACCAGCTGCTCCAAGAAACAGTCATTTAAAGTATCCAGAAATTTTGTCTCTGCATTTTGTCCTGAGGTGACATGTACCCAGTCAATATGGGGATAATTGAAATCTCCCACTATTATGGAGTTCTTTATTTTGATAGCCTCTCTAATCTCCCTTCGCATTTCATCCTCACTGTCTTTGACAGGTGGTCGATAACAGATCCCTATTGTTATATTCTTACTAGAGCATGGAATTACTATCCGTACAGATTCTATGCAACATGTGGTTTCATTTAAGATTTTTACTTCATTTGAGTTTACATTTTCTTTAACATACAGTGCCACTCCCCTCTCCACCCCCCCCACCCCCGAGTATGGGATGATGCAGTGGACATAGTGTACTTAGATTTCCAGAAAGCCTTTGACAAGGTCCCTCACCAAAGGCTCTTACATAAATTAGGTTATCATGGGATAAGAGGGAAGATCTTTTCATGGATTGAGAACTGGTTAAAAGACAGGGAACAAAGGGTAGGAATAAATGGTAAATTTTCAGAATGGAGAGGAGTAACTAGTGGTGTTCCCCAAGGGTCAGTCCTAGGACCAATCCTATTCAACATATTCATAAATGATCTGGAGAAAGGGGTAAACAGTGAGGTGGCAAAGTTTGCAGATGCTACTTGTGGTAATGCAGTTCTGGTGGGACCCAACTGAGAGTGACAAATGGCTTAAAACAGGGCAGTTACAGCCCAAGGCTGGGATTTTTCCACCTGCAAGGCAAACCAAACCAGCCAGACAAAGAGGACTTTGGTTTCATCCCATTGGATAACCACAAGTCACACAAGCAATTCCCTTAGACACTCCAGTCTTCCAGTATCACCACCAGTGCACTTGTCTTGGGGATGAATGGTTATGAAAACCAACACCCCAATAAAAGTAAAAGGTTCTCTCGATCCCAAAGAATCAAGCCCCAGACCCAGGTCAATATACACATCAGATCTTACCCACAAATCATGCTGTTGCCAATCCTTTAGAATCTAAAGGTTTATTCATAAAAGGAAAAAGATAGAGATGAGAGCTAGAATTGGTTAAATGGAATCAATTACATGCAGTAATGACAAAGTTCTTGGTTCAAGCTTGTAGCAGTGATGGAGTAAACTGCAGGTTCAAATCAAGTCTCTGGAGTACATCCTCCTCTGGGATGGGTCAGTCAGTCCTTTGTTCAGAGCTTCAGTTTGTAGCAAAGTTCCTCCAGAGGTAAGAAGCAGGATTGAAAATGAGATGGAGATGAGGCATCAGCCTTTTATAGGCTTTTCCAGGTGTAAGAACCTCTTTGTTCCTTACTGTGGAAAATTACAGCAAAATGGAGTCTGGAGTCACATGAGCAAGTCCCTGCATACTTTGCTGAGTTACAAGGCGTATCTGCCTTCTCTCAATGGGTCAGTTGAATAGCTGATGGTCCTTAATGGGCCATCAAGCATGCTAGGCAGAGCTAATACCAGCTTGTCTGGGCTGTCTCCCAGAAGCACAGCATAAGTTTGAAATACAGACAGGATAGAGCCAATACTCATAACTTCAACTACAAAATGATACATACATATAGACCCCATAATTATAACCAGCAACAGATAACCTGGTCTTGGACACCTTATATGACCCCCTTTACATAAGATTTGGTGCCACTACAGGACCTTGGTTGCAACCATGTTCTATATGGTCCCAGATTATATCAATAACGTCACAATACTAAACTGCTCAAGATAGTTAAGACCAAAGCAAACTGTGAAGAACTTCAAAAAGATCTCACAAAACTAAGTGACTGGGCAACAAAATGGCAAATGTGTATAAATGTCAAGTGATGCAGATTGGAAAAAATAACCCCAACTATACATACAATATGATGGGGGCAAAATTAGGCTAATCAGGAAAAAGATCTTTTTGTCATTGTGGATAGTTCTCTGAAGACATCCAGCAGTGTGCAGCGGAAGTCAAAAAAGCAAACAGGATGTTAGGAATTATTTAAAAAGGGACAGACAGTAATACAGAGAATATCTTATTGCCCTTGTATAAATCAATGGAAATAACTAATTTAGACCCCATCATTTTCTATGTATATTTGGGATTATGTTTGCCAATGGGCTGCACTATGTGTTATCCTGACATCTAGGACTGCTGAGATCCTGCATTCAATATCCCTGCCCTTCCTGTTCCCGTTCTCCACTGAACCCCACGCTTATGTTTCCAGCTTCCCCTGGACTCTGTCCTTGTATCTGGACCCATCTGTCAGCAAGAAGCAGTGCCAGGGAGACTTCGGTTTTTGGGACATGGATTTACTTTCTGTATGTTTTAGGAGACTCTTTGAAATTGAGTGTCTGTGACATTAAGCACAGTACAATCTGGACTGTTAACAGCTGTGTCCCCTCAGTTCCCCAAGCTGGGGTGCCTTTTACACTGCTCTACTGCGAGAGCAGCCACTCCTGGGCAGTTCACACGCAGTCTCCAGCATGTAACTCGCTCCCAGCTACACAGTATTGAGTGCTGCTAGTCAGTGACTCACAAATTACAGTACCCCACAGGAGAACCCCAGAAAATTCTCTGCTCCCAGACTTCCCCCAGAAATGTGCATTTTGCACTGTCCAGCACACTCCTGAACAATGGGAGCTCATATGAAATCTGTTGTTTCATCAGTGGAAAATGACATGCACCAGCCTTGTTATTCCAAATGGAGTTTCCAACACACTTTAATCCAAGCACACTGGTTAGATAAAACAATAAACCAAGACTTTTAACTACTGAAAAAAAAAATTGGAAGTGACTACAAGTAATGAGGCATAAAAGTCAGAATTGTTTATGAAAGAAACGCAAAGATAAAACACAAACTAATGTTTAACTTAACAAGCTAAAAGGGATTTAAAACAAATGTTTCTCCATCTGCTGAGATAGGCTGGTTTTCCTTTCAGCCAGGACTCCCCCTAACCTGCCCCTGCCGCCCACATTCAGTTCTTCAGGAGTTGTCATGAGCAGAGGAAAGGGGAGAGAGAGAGAGTCTCATGCATTTTCCTCACCTCTTTTTATAATTCAGTCCTTTGTACTAGAAACCACTTCAGTTCTCAGCTGAGTCATGGTGACAGGCTGTCATAGATACGAGCTTCAAGTGGTCCCTGTGATGGAATGTAAATGTCTTCTTCACACCTTCCCCCTGGTGGAGAATGGCTATTTGACCAGCTGTTTGCCTTGCTGTCTCTGAGGAACTTAGGGTTAGGGTTGCAGCTTTTTCAGTAATATCATAGCGTAAAATCTCATCACTTTCCATACAATGTTGCTACACAGTTTAACAGGAGGATATTCAGCAGATTATGTCTTTTAAAATGGTACCTCACAAGCCCTACAGTGATAAATGAAGGGGAGGGGAGGGCTCTCCCTTTTATAAACACCCAGCCAGGCAGATTGCTGTAAAATCCCTGTTGGTGCGACTTCTCTGCTTGCTTTGCCTGTAAAGGGTTAACAAGCCAACAGGTAAAAGAAAAGGAGTGGGCACCTGACCAAAAGAGCCAATGGAAAGGCTAGAACTTTTTTAAATGGGAAAGTAACTTTCCCTTTGTCTCTTGTTCTCCGGAAAAGGCGACACGGAGTAGCAATGCTGTGTAAGGCTTGAAGCAGGTATGAAAATTCATCTTCCATACCTATTTTGGCTTTTGGATCTCCTCTGCTCTATCCCAGATGTGTGTGTTTGCTTGTAAGCTTTAAGCTGAACCCCCAAGAAAGCTATTTTGGGTGCTTACAAAAATTTTCTTTTAAGATCTAGCAAAAGCCTAAGTTCCAGATGTATTGTTTTCCTTTTCAATTTTAATTGAAAAGGGTCTTTATCAGGTGACTGACTGCAGGTGCTCTAATTGGCTTCAGGTGTTCTAGTTAATCTATAGCAAACTTTCTTCCCTCTACAGGGAATAAGGCTCCCTTCTAACCCTCTCCTGCTGCCCTCTGGCCAGGCTGTATCACACTGTGTACTGAGAACTCCAAGGCTTTTCCATGTCATGTGCTGTGAAGCTTGTGTTTGGGACACAGGAATTAGAAGCCACTTGGCAAAAGGAATATAAAGGGCAGCTGCATCATCTCCATTTTGTCTTCAATTCCTCTTCCTACCTCTGGAGCAACTTTTCTACAAGCTGAAGGCTTGAACAAAGGACTGAATAATGTGGATGTGTACCAGAGAGCCTTTCAAGCCAGGAACTCACCAATACTGCTAAGAACCAGCTGTATAGATTTCTGAATGTGTCTGACTGCTTTCCCATTTAACAACTCCCTTTTTCTTTCTTTTATAATAAACCTTTAGTTTAGATGCTTTCTTGCTTATAAACCTTTAGGTTAGATGCCAATGATTGGCTGGCATCGTAGTATTTTGAGTAAGATCCAAACCTATACTGACCTGGTAATGTGGCTGACTCTGGGGTCAGAAGAACACTTTGTTTATGTGAGCAGAGTTTTTAAATAACCTCTCACTGTGCTGGACCTAGGTTCTGATTAGGAGTCAGAGAACTGGGATGCAATAAAGGGGGCCGTGTGATTTCTTTTTTCAGTTTCTCGATAACCAGTGTGGGGGATCAGATGTACAGTTGGTGACTGGTTGGTGAGTTTAACTTCCATGTTAACCACCAGTTTGGGGAGCCTCTGCTCTCCCTTTTTCAGCCTGCCCTGGTCTTGGCATTTTCAGTGAGGACTAGCCCAGACACACCGGCTCACACCAAGTATTAAAGTTAAATTAATAGAATGTTTTTTTATGACAAAGTTTTATGAAATCAACGGAACTCCTTTGTTTTCTTTCATCTGAGCAGGGTTTCCATTTTCCAAACCTGATGTGATCTCCCAGCTGGAACAAGGGGAAGAGCCGTGGGTCTCAGACTTGCAGGGTTCAGAGGGAAAACAGACCCTGAGATCTTCCTGCAGAGGTGAGGAAACATTAAACCAACTCTTGAGTGTGAAAGTGCCTGAAGGAAACATCTGGGATGCCCTACCAAGCCCTTGAGAGGTCTCTCAGTTCATTATTGTTGCCAGCAGGGGTCATATCCTCAGGGTAACTATAGCTCATGGCTTCCCGTAGATTCTAGCAGACACCAGGCAGTAGCTTCCTCCCTTCCCCCTGAGAATTTGGATGGCATTTGAAAGCCAAATTGATCCCTCCTCTCTCCTGTTTGGGGAAGAGTATCGGGGAGTTCAGTTTGTGATTTTTATTTGACCTCCCTCCAGCACTTAGGTTGTTTTGGCTTTTCACTTTTCATCCCTGTTTGATGTTTCTGTCTTTTTCACAGCAGGTGGTGCAATGGCATGTGAGAAAGAGGAGCAGAATTCTCAGCAGAAAAATGTTCAGCAAGTGGATAAGCACAGAGCATTATTGCAAAGATCAAAAAGCAATGTGTCCAGGAGTCATGAGGAGGAAAAATCCTGTGAGATTCAGCACGGACCAGAAGAGAACAAGGAAACCAGCCGGGGTGAAAATGGGTAAACGTATTTCCTCTCAGGGAACTCAGAAGGACCTCAAGGAAACCACAACAGAGCAGGAAATCATCATTGGAAAGAGAAAAAATACATGCACAGAGTGTGGAAAAAACTTATGTGACTACTCAGCCCTTCTTAATCATCAGAGAATCCACACAGGCGACTGGCCCTATGAATGCAGTGAGTGTGGGAAAACCTTCACTCAAATATCATCCCTTTCTAGACATCAGAGAATCCACACAGGGGAGAGGCCCTACGAATGCCGTGAGTGTGGGAAAACCTTCAATCGCAGATCAGCCCTTTCTGTTCATCAGAGAATCCACACGGGGGACAGGCCCTACGAATGCCGTGAGTGTGGGAAATCCTTCAATCGCAGATCAGTCCTTTCTGTTCATCAGAGAATCCACACGGGGGAAAGGCCCTATGAATGCCATGAGTGTGGGAAAACCTTCAATCGCAGATCAGACCTTTCTAAACATCAGAGAATCCACACGGGGGAAAGGCCCTATGAATGCTGTGATTGTGGGAAAAGCTTCAATCGCAGCTCAGCCCTTTCTGTTCATCAGAGAATCCACACAGGGGACAGGCCCTATGAATGCAGTGAGTGTGGGAAAAGCTTCACTCAAAGATCAGACCTTTCTAAACATCAGAGAATCCACACCAGGGGACAGGCCCTGTGAATGCCGTGAGTGTGGGAAAACCTTCACTCTCAGATCAGGCCTTTCTAAACATCAGAGAATCCACACCAGGGGAAAGGCCCTATGAATGCAGAGAATGTGGGAAAACCTCTTGGCACTCAGCCCATGTTAGCCATCAGAGAATCTGCAAGGGCAGTGAACACCATAAAACGCTCTAGGGCTATCCATTTTTTTTCTTTAATACTTTTCCTGATTCCCACATAACAACTTTTTAAATCTGTTTGAACTGTTTGCAGCACCGTTATCCCTCAGCTTGGCCAGATGAGTGGCCCATTTATGCCTTTTGTAGTTTGCCTTCTTTTGAGCTGCGCCCATTTGTCCTTTCTATCAACTCAATTATCCCACAAGTAACTGGAGTGTGCCCTTCCTGTGAGGAACCAGGGAGCGTCACATTTATACCATTCCTCCTATTGCAAAGTGATTGTTAGAGTCGCCAGTGATACAGATTGAATCCTTGCCAGTTGTTCTCACGTTGCTCTGGGTTGTGCTGAAGAGCAGTTACTTTGGGAATTTTTCATGTTATAGTTAAATAAAGAGGAGCAGGGGAAAAAAGTGTCATTTCAGTCTCTGTGACACTGGAAGGAGATGGGGTGGTTCAGAGATTCCCTCCTTCCCCATCACTCCAGAACTGTTACATTTTGGCTTCTCTGTGCAGAGTTTATCACATTCTATCCCTCCACTTCTCAAAATATCATGTGAGGAAGAGTTCTCAGCTGTCTGTGCTTGGAGATGATGCTTTGATTTCTTTCCTCCTATATCAGAGTCGCTATGCTGGAGATGAAAGTGTCAAAGACCTGGAAGGGGAATTTAAATGGATCCCAAACATAGTGTGATTATTTGGCGTTTAAATTCCAGGTTTCATCTATTGGTAAAGCTACTTCTGGCAAGAGGACTATTTTGTCCCCCATTATGGGATGCTGGGATACTTACAATTTTGTAAATAACATAACTGACTATTGAGAGAGTGCTGAGTAAAGCTGCTTTGGATGGATCAGAGGAGAATGTGATGGGTGCTGGCATTCTGAGACCCTCAAAATCCTGCCCTGGGGGCCAGACAGTTAAGCAACCAGCATCCACAACCTCTACCATGATAGCATCCTGTCTAGCGACAACTCACTTATCAATAGCTGGGGTCTGAAATCCTCATTTCTTTGTTGTTCTATCACTGTAGTCTCCACTTTCCTATTGCTTGTCTGCATAATCTCTGTCTGGTTCTGTGATTGTTTCTGTCTGCTGGATAATTAATTTGTTGGGTGTAAAGCAATTCAGGTGGTGGGGTATAACTGGTTAGATAATCATGTTACAATATGTTAGGATTGGTTAGTTACATTTCAGTAAAATGATTGGTTAAGGTATAGCTAAGCAGAACTCCAGTTTTACTGTATAGTCTGCAGTCAATCAGGAAGTAAGGGGGGGAATGGAATGGGGGTAGGGGAATTGGAGTTATGTTTTGCTAAGAGGGGAATAGGAAGAGGGAATGGGAACAGGGACATAGACAAGCCTCTGTGGTGTCAGAGCTGGGAAGGGCGATACCGAGGAAGGAAATTGGCATCATTGCTTGCTGGAAGTTTACCCCAATAAACATGGAATTGTTTGCACCTCTTGAACTGCGGGTATTGCTGCTCTCAGGTCATGCGAGAAGGACCAGGGAATGGGAGGGTGATGGGATAACCCCTCTAAGAAGTACATCTTTCAGGGTGTGAAAAACCCTGGAATCAGTATAATTAAGCTGCCCTAAGCCATGGTTAGATAGTGCTAAATGAAAGGACAGATTGTTCTGTCAATGTAGCTATTACAGGGATGGAAAACCCCTCCACTCACTGTAGCAACTGTCTACTCCACAGTGCTATAGCAGTGTCACAGCAGCATTTTAAGTGTAGAAAGCCTCAGAGTGAGACCAGGTCTGGCTCTGTGGATGCTCAGGCACTACAACAAGAGCAGTGACAATACACTGATGCTTCCGTAGTTGGCAGGATTCAAACTTGCCTGGGGAGACCCCAATGGATTTCTAGTCCATTGCCTTTACCACTCGGCCACAACTACTTGGTGTATAGGTGCTTCACTACACAATGATTCTGTTCTCACTGAATTGTCACTTCACATTGCTCAGACCAGCTCCCCCAGCACACTCCTGACTGTGCATTAGTGTAGGTGTGTCCATGGCTGAACAACAAGAGTTCCTGCCCATTTCCCTTCTGGCTGGAGCATGATTAGAGAGTGTTTGTGGATAACGACATTGCTATAGATTGTTGTTCATTCCCCACACTGACAATTCAGACCGTCCCGTTCCTCTTCGAATCTCCACCAGATCATGCCAATAGCCGGAATCAGGATTTCTCTGGGGCGCTGAAATGTTTCAGGGGGTTGGTGCATGAACTCAGCCTTGCATCCATCCCTGATGTTTCATGGACTAACAACAGCAGCGTAAAGAAAGAGCTGATCCAATATCTCACTGTCAGAGGTGAAGGTGGCCTCGTCCCATCTGCATGACCATTCCCATTGCAGGAGAGAAGGTTTCAATGGAATTGAATGCCCTGGCTCAGACAAGAGACACAGGGAGGTTTTGCTGTTCATGGACCTGTGCAAAGGAAATTGTGTCTGTGTGAAATTGAGGAGGGAAATGAAACGTCCACATGGTGGCCCAATGCCCTAAGGAATGTGGGCGATGGACTCTGGCTGGGAATGATTTCACAGGATCAATGTATTGCCCTGATTAAAAGCTATGGCTAAAAGGCAGCACTGTTGTCAGTACCTGAACCTGTGTAGGGACACCCGAGTGGGTATCAAGTCCATTGCCTTAACCAGGGGTATTCGATTATTTTATCAAGATTCAAATTTCTTGGTCAAGGCATAGTCAATGTATAGACGCCAGAGAAAATAATACACTGATGATAAGAATATAGAAATATTTTGCAGTCACTATGGGCATAACTATGATAATTGTTTTGTGTTTCACTCTTTATATATGGCACCACCTTCCTTCCCTTTAGACTTCTAGTTTACCAAGGGTAAAACTAAACATCTCTTCAGATAGCAGGGTGTGTTTGTGTTCATTCCTGCTAGCTACACAGGGATTTGATGTCGCTGCTTTCAATCCTCCGGCTCTGCCGGGATAAGTAACATTTCAGGCTGTCACTGAACTGAAGGAGGGAGATCATTTTTTGACAGGTTACGCCTCCTCTTAAAGGTGTTTGTCTGGCAGCCTTGGTTCCCAGGTCTCTCCTGAGGGAAGAAAGTTTCTGTGAAAAATACCAAAACTTTTAATAGAGCGGAGGGAAAGGCAACGGCCACATGATGAGGCCAATATGTACCGCAACATGATTCTTTTATGTGGGATGACTCTGAACACTGACTGATCTGCACTCTCTTGTGTTTGAAGAGATGTTGAGTTTTGCACTTGGGAACCTATAAGGCTGAAGCAATGTTATGGATAGTGACACTGCGATTGAAGGGTGATTTAAGGTTGTAAAAAATTGTTAAAAACACTGAGCTTAAATGTGAACTGCCTGTTATTAAAGGCTGGTTTCCCCACGTCAGTTCCATAAGCTCTGCTAGAAAGGCCCTGGGTTCTCTCCTGCCTCGGTGGGAACTCGAGGGAATCATCCCCTGCTGCCCTTGGCTCCAGGCTGATTTTTCTGGGGAGGGGGCGTGGAATTGAGTTGTTTGCTGTTGAGAAGGGAGCCAGGCCAGTTCTCAGGGAACGAGAACTCCCAGCATCTGCCCAGCCCAGCCCAGGCTGCTGCCCTGTCCCAGCCTCTGTTCCCCTGGGGGCCCTGCATGTTTGATGCTAGAGCAGGCCGGGAGCAGCAGCTGAGGCAGAGGACACCTGGGCTGGGCAGATAGGAGGGAGTTTAGCAAGTGGAAATGGTAAAACCACAGTGAATATTACCTTGGACTCGACGGCATTTCTCCATTGGTCTGTCTGCTTTGGGGCAGGGACAATGACACGTCCTGCTGCATTCATCATTTCAAAGGGTGGTTTAGGATTTTCATTCTCAGACACGGTGCACAAAGCAGGACTCAACCCAGGGTGCAAACGAAATAAGCCACTCACAGGTTCTGGCAGCCACAATGAGCGTTTGGTGCGAGAGCTCAGACCTGGCCCTGCCCCAGAGGGAGGTGGGGGGGTGTCTACAAGAGGCTTGGACCACTGATCTACCAGTGCCTAACTCCCAAACTTTCAGTAACTCTATTATCAGTGCCCGTGAGTGTAATTTAAACCATGAGAAAAACCACACTAGGCTAGACCAAAGGCCCATCTAGCTCTGAATCTTGTCCTCTGACAGTAGCCAATACCAGGTGCCCCCAAAGCCACCACTGGGAGTAGAACCCAGGATCACCTGTTAATAAGGCAGGTGCTTTAGCCAGCTAAGCCATGGTGCCTGCCTAGGTGTAAGATATAGTGTCTGCCCACACCTGACTCCCTGCCATCTCCACCAGGCCCTGACAAGCTTTCCTTGTGTTTGGATTCTGCAAAGTAGAGGAGCAGGTGACGTTTTCCTTGCAAGCTGTGTGTGTGAGTGAATCTTTGGCCAGGTCTGCACTACAAAGTTGTTTCAGCAGAAATATATTGCTCAGGTGTGTGAAGAACACACAACGCTCCCTCGGTCGGCAGCTTGGTGTGGCTGGTGTACACACTGCAATGCCACGTCTGGCGACAAAACTGCCCTGTTTTGGTGACAAAATAAAACCACTTCGATGAGAGGCCTAGAGCTTTTTGCAGCAAACTTACAGTGACAGAGTGCCAGTGTAAATGCTGCTGGTCATTAAATCACCATAACTGGCCTCCGCCAGTATCCCACAATGCCCGCCGTGAATCCACCTGCCCTGCATTCCTGCTAAAGAGGCTGGGCCCCTCCCCTTTCCTAGCTCCAGGAAATTCTGACAGCTGAGCCTGCTGCTCTGCTCCGGCAGCCAGGAGCAAATCACTGCCGTGGAATGCTGCTCTCCGGCACTGCGAACACAGAGCAGGGGGCGGGAACTTCCATACATGGGGGGGCCACCGGCATCCGAACTGTGACACCCCATGACACCCCTTCCCTCGAGGAGGCTCTTACCTTCTAAACAGGTTTTTACTGTTTTCTAGTAAAATCACTAAAAGGGAAGGAGAAAACTCGAAAGAGGTTCCTCCTGGCGCTCACGTCCGTGAACCCAAATACTCTCTTAGTCCTCAAAGAGAGGTCTGGAGAAGGAGACTTGCTGCAGCAAAGCCACAGGGGTCTCTGAGTTTTCCCTGGCCCCTCGCCCCTGTCCTGCCTGGCTGATGTCAGCATCTCTCTGTGAGGTCACCACCTCCCCACCACCTTGGACCAATAGTCTGAGGTCCTGCAAAAGGCCTTTGTGATGTCACTGCCACACCCCTCCCTTGCTGGGCTAATGTCCTGCCCCTGGCCAGGCACTTTGGAGGTTTGAGCTACTCCCTGTGGATCACCCCATTCAAGGAATGTTCGTTCTAGGCAGCAAGCCGGCTAGACAGGAAAACATCAGATGCTGCTCCCAATGCTACACTCAGTTTTTCAGAAATTAGTCGACTTTATGGCCAGAAGAGACCATTAGAGCATCTAATCTGACCCCCGGCATATCACAGGCCTCCTGTAGGACACAAGAGCTACTTTGGGGGCAAACACATTCCAGAAAGGCATCTAGTCTTCATGAAATGACATCAGGAGATGGAGAATCCACCACTTTCCTTGGTAGCTTGTTCCTGTGGTGAATCATCCTCGCTGTTGAATTTTTGTGCCTTAGTTGTAATATGAATTTGTCTCTTTTCACCTTCCAGCCACTGAGTCTTGTTATGCCTTTCTCTGCTCGATTCAAGAGCCCTTTAATACCCAATCTTTTCTCTCCATTAAGGCACTTCAACACTTCAATGAAGTCACCTTTCAATCTTCTTGTGATAAGCTAAACAGGTTGAGCTCTTTCAGTAGCTCACTAGAAGGCATTTTCCTCCAGACCTCACAACATTTGGTGGCTCTTTGCTGCCCCAGCTCCAATTTCACAACATCTTTTTCAAATGAGGACACCAAAGTTGAAGGCAGTATTCCAGTATTAGTCTCACTGATGCCGTGTCACCTCCTGTGACATTATTGACATAATCTGTAACTGTATAGATCACCGTTGCAACCGCTGTTCTATATTTGCAGCCAATATTGTAGAAAGGTGTCGTGCAATGGGTCTATGGAGAGGTTCTGATTGGTTGATTATAATGACGCTATCTCTAGATGTGTATCTTTTTTTTAGTTGACGTTATGAATATTGGCTCTATGCTGCCCGTATTTCAATCTTGTGCTCTGCTTCCGGTGTCAGTTCTGTCTAGCCTGCTTGATGGCCCATTAAGGACCATCAGCTATACATTCGCCCCACTGAGAGAAGGCAGATACGCCTTGTGACTCAGCAAGGTAGCAGGGACCTGCCTATGGAGAGAACTCTAAGGTTTTCTATGCCACGTGCTGGATAGAGTGTCCTTGGGACAAAGAAAGCAAAGACAACATGGCAAGAGACTATAAAGGCTGATGCCTCGTCTCCATCTTGTCTTCAATCCTGCTTCATACCTCTGGAGGGACTTTGCTACAAACTGAAGCTCTGTACAAAGGACTGAATGACCCATCCCAGCTTTGAATAGACTCCAGAGACTTGATTTGAACCTGCAGTTTATTCCATCACTGTTACAAGCCTGAACCAAGAACTTTGCCATTACTGTATGTGAAGGGTTCAAATCCATCTGTGTTTTGTATAACAACCTGGTCTATGGATTGTGCCAGTTCTTTTCCAGACCCAAAGTCCGGATTATGGTCAAGGACTACAGGCCTAGCAAATAGTGACCAGCTAAGAGAAAGCTGGGTAAACAGAAAGCCTTGCTTGCTAAGATAGGCCTGGTCAGCAAATTGCCAGGTGTTGGAGCTTAGAACTAAATGATTGTGTCTTATTCAGAATTGCAGACTGAACAAAGAATCCCTATTGTGTTTGTTTCTTCTCTAGGGAGACATTCTTCCCACAGATCCAACCTTGAGTTTATGAAAAGTTGGCACGTCAGTATAACATATGGCATCCTTCCACCTCCCTTCCAAGGGACCAATGCCTGCCTTAAGACACACAGAAAACAATCTTTATTGCCATATACTTTCACTCTTTCTTTGCTTTAACCCCTAGGAATGTACCTGTTGGACAATCAAAGGAGTTGCTCCATTCCTATGGATCCCAAATCAGAATTCAACATATATATTTTATACTAATAATATTTTATCAAAGTATTCATGAAATGTTAACTTGGTAACTTGAGACCATGGGTGGAGATATTATCTAATCTGTTAATCATTGGCTAATGTGCTTATCCTGTCTTGCAAAACCTGTCCCGGGGTGTGGAACTGCCTAGCCTGTCACTTTCCCCCGCCCATGGAAAATCTATATATTCTATTGTAATTAATTAATTAACAGTGTCTCTGAGCCTAATAAGCCCACTCTGCCAGCACTGTGTGTAATAAAGTCCTATTCTTGACCTGTACACGGTGTAGATTTATGTCCTTCACAGACACCTGCTGAATAAAGAGGAGATTCAGCATCCAGCTTGGCTGAATGTGTCTCCTCTCCCCACAGCTTGGTGATCTTTTGAGGAAATGGAGAAGACTGCCTTTGCCTAGCTGTACATCGCTTGCAAAAGAAACAGGTCTTTTTGTTTACAAGTGTTGAAAGGAGCCATTAGTCAAATGTGGAGACAGGAAAATGTCCCCAATTGAACTGGCATCTGTGGATGCTGAAGCCACAACACAGAGCACTAAACACTATATGAGAACGGGTGGTGTCAGAAGAGTCTCTACCAAAGCCTTTTCCCACCAGCAGGGGCCTCTCTGTGCACAGAACTCCTGGTAGCGTGATGGCTGCAGGCAGTGGAGAACTCCATTTTGGCATCTCTTTTGTGGTGAACATCTGCAGTGACTGTTTAAAGGTCTCTAGATAGTGATCTTTGTGAAGAGCTGGCTGAAGAACCTTCCTACTAACCAGGAGAGCCTGGCTTGGCCTGGCAGTTCTTCCTTGCCGAACCTAGTGTGTCTGTTGGCTCCTTTTTTTGTAGCTCTTTTCAGAAAAAGAAAAGATCTGTCAGCAGAATCCTTCTAAGTGCTTGTTCAAGACAGAGAGAGCCTTCCTTGCGGCTAAGTCTTGGTGCCATGGGGCATGCCTCACTGCTGCACCTCCTGCTGACCATCCTAGCAATTAGCTCTGGTTCACCGGTGCGCCTTCATCTAGTAGCATCTGGCCACCATCGGTTCTATCATTAGGATCCATGTTGCTCTCAGGACTTCAGTGTCCTCTTACGGTCACAGCCCTCTGGCTGTGCCCCACTCAGTTCTCTCCCCGCTGCTGGGGGGGGGGAGGGGATGTCCTCTACCCAGACACTTGCCTCAGTGGCCGGCTGCAGTCCAGGGTGTAGCCACCTGTGTCAGTGGCTACTGAGGCAAAAGGTGTGAACCTCCAACCCTGCCATCTGTTTCCCTGGACCATTTCCCAACAGACCTAGAACCTTCCTCCACCTTTGTATAGGGCCTTAGTCTGGCAGTAGTCAGCCAGGAGGTCACTCATGTACCCCTTACCCCAGCACTATGATCATGGTGCCCTCCCTGCTCCTGCCTTCCTTCATAGCAGCCAACCCTCCCTCCTCAAACTCCAAGGAGTGACTAACTCTTGCTGGGCTGAGCAGCTCTTTATATATGGGCTGCTCCAGCAAGCCTTCTCCTGATTGGCTCTCCCAATAAGCCCTTTCTTGATAGGCTGGGTTCTGCACAGCCTCTTCAAGGCTGCCTTAATCTTTCTCCTGCTTGTTTCAGGCAGACAGCCCACCACACATGGAAAGTGGCAAATGAGAAGTCTGGAGCTGAAGGAAAGGTTACCATGACTCAGAACTGAGCCGAGGTTGCTGCGACTGAAACACAGATCACTAACCATTATATGATCACAGTGACTGGTGGGAGAGGCACATCTTAGAAGCCCTCTGTCTACTCAGCTGTGGCTTTCTGTGCACAGAGAGCCAGACACCTCAAGGTCTGCAAGTCTTGAGGGAAATGGGGAACGTCTGTACTTTCAAATTTGCAGGTGTTGACTTGAACCATCAAATGAAACAGTTGCAAATACTTTCTTCAGGCAGGTACCATGGCTTAGCTGGCTAAAGCACCTGTCTAGTAAACAGGAGATCCTGGGTTCAACTCCCAGTGGTGCCTTGGTGTACGGCTTTTGTCTCCTCTGCTCACATTTTCCTGCGTCTTCCTAGGAAACAGAAGAGGCCTCCCTTGGTATCCAAGTCATTGCTTGCTAAGGAAAAGGCTTCTTTGGAGAGAAGCATTGGAAACAATCAAATCACAAACCTGGAGTTGATGAAAACACTGCTATGACTGGCATTGGCATGGCGGTTGCTTCGACTGCAATTGCTGCAACACGAGAGCCTCGCCACACATCCTTGTGATTCCCTGGAGATGTTCACACACAGATGTCATGTCACCTTCCTTTTGATTGTCATTCGATGAAAAATGGAGCGGTTGGTAGAAAAGTCCCAGAGAGTCACACCGTGGCTAAGCTGGGTGACTCACCTGCTTGGTGGAGTTAGGGATGCAGCTCCCAGTAGTGCCTTAACAAATGTGTCTGCTCTTCCCACCTTTTGGTGAATCTTTTGCGGAAACAGAGAAGACTGCCTCTGCCTTGCAAATGCAAAGGCTTGCAAAAGAAACCAGTTGTTTTTCTGACAAGTGTCAGAAGGAGGCACATAAGAAATGTGGAGACAAGGAAAAGGTCATCGTAACTCCACTTGCATCCATGGCTCTTGAGGCCAGAACGCAGAGCACTAAGCACTGTATGACCACAGCAAAATCTAAACTTTACACCTTATTACACTAGGCAGTAGTTAGGTCAAGCAATGTTCTCATCCTACTGGATGTTACCCTCCTTAATACATAGAATTCCCTAAAACCTGGATTACTGTCCTCAGATGACCTTCATTTTCTCAGGATTCCTGCTGCTTCCAGCATAGGTGGGGGAGGAGAAAGGCAAAAACATGATGCCCCAGTCTCCTATTTTATATCTTTAGTTCAAGTGTCTAGAAGACACTTGCCCAGACGTGTCCGGGTGGGCTCTGCTGAGTCACTAGGTTGGGGAATCCTCCTGGTGTGGTCTTGTGCAACTGAGTCATAGACTTGAGCGGTCCCCACAGTGTTGTGTTTGGGCATCTGTCACTGAATTGGAAATCCCTTAATTACAATTCCTCTGCTGATTCATGGCTGTTGAACACCCTCCTCGGCAGGGGTCACTAGCAAAATTATAGCCTATTTCAGTAACAACCATACAGCAAAATGCATAACTTCACACACCCTCATGCTATACATATTTGGACAGAATAACCGATTTCAGCAGATCATGACTTTTCATATGATAACTTACATGGAATGGTTGGTAGGACATATCACAGCCATATATGAATGATGACTATGTGAGCTACAGGGAGCTATTTTGAAGTACATCATGTCACAAAAGCCTCTAGAGACTGGCCTTTGGGAAGATCTGGCTGAAGAGCCTTCTGAGTAACTGAGAGATCCAGGCTTGGCCCTGCCAGTTTGTGCTTGCGAACTAAACTTGTCCATTGGGCTCCCTTTTTTGTGTCTCTTTCACAGAAACAGAGCAGAAGTTCTTGGCCAATCCTTGAAAGTGCTTGTTCAAGACACAGGGAGCCTCTGTGCTGGGGCAGGGGTAGGGGTGCAGGAGGTGGTCGGGGGGTGGAGGTGCCACCTCGGGCAGCACAGCTCCCAAAGTGACTGGCACACACCTCCGGCAGTGGCTCCTAGGCAGTGGGATACGGGGCGGGTCAGCTGTGGCGTTTGCACTCAGGGCTGCAGGGATATGCCGGCCACTTCCAGGAGCAGTGTGGCAGGGAGGAGGGCAGAGTGGGCAGGGAGCCGCCTTAGCTCTGCCGGCACATCTCCGTGTGTCACTTGGGGAGGCATCAGGTCTCTGTGGGCTGCCTGGGGCAGGGGCAGTGGCCAAGGGGGCTCGGGCCACCCCTTTGCCTCCTCTCTCCAGGCTCCCAGCCCATCTTGACGGCCGACAGGGATTTTAGGGTGCAGCAGCGCAGGAAGCAGGAAGGGCGAACCACAGCGGCTGCCTCCCCCACATGCAGGAAAATGGCTTGACCTGCTGGCCCCACAGACTAAGGCACCAGGCCTCCAGCTTGCCCCATTCGACCCAATGGGTTGATCTTGTGGCCAGAATTATTTGCAGTCGGGATTTCCCCCAACAGTGCCCCACAGGGGTCCAGGGTCAGCTCCAGCACAGGCCACACAGGAAGGCTTAATGCTCGAGCTGCAGTGCATGCTGGGCAGGCTCTAGGCCGGGCTCCCCATGGCAGGAGAGAAGAAGAAGACTCGGCCCCTGGAGGGGCAGGATGGGGCTTTCTGGATCCCATTTGCTCACAGCCAGCACCCTGCCCCCACTCCCAAGTCATTAATGGCTCCCCCAGGTCAGCCAGAATGGAGCAGCGGTTTTCACTGCACCAAGTCCACTTATGGCTTACAGGCAACTCCCAAACCCACCACAGCCCACAGCCCACCATGTCGGCCAGAAAGGAGCCCACTCAGCCTCGCCATTGCTGCTTTTCCGTCCCCCCAGAACCCCGCTTCTCCTGGGCTGCAAGTAGCCACCCCTGGGAAGCCAAGAGGCAGGCACAGGATTCTGCCTCCCAGCAGCCAACCGCACCTCCCCCGGCTTTGCAGAATGAATGGTGATGCTCTACTAACCCCATTTAGCCGCAATGATGTGCTTACTTTCTGCCCTGCCTTCCTCAGCTCGACTTTCCTCTTTGCCCCATTCCTGCCTCACTTCCTCCTTTGGCAAGTCACGCAGAGGAGGCCAGCAGGAAGAGCCGGCCTCCACCGCCAACCTCCAACAGCAGAGGAGGCCAAGCCACAAGCCTCCAAAAGGTGACACGCCGCACTCCTCTAGGTTCTCCAGCCTGACGCCAAGGTGCTTTCTCCACTGCTGTCAGCACCCTCTGTCATGCAGGGGTTGGAGTTATCCCAGGACAGGCCAATAGGAGAAGGAGGAGGCCTTCCTGAACAGCAAGGATCTGGGAAAAGAAGTCAGGATGTTTCTGGCTGGTTTTGAACCAGGGACCTTTTGCATGTTGGGCAAACATGATAACCACTACACTACAGAAACTCCATCTGCTTGGATGTTGCTCACCCTAGCACAGACCGATGGACAAACCTAGAGAAAGTGGTGACAGCCCTTCAATGGGTCAGCTGGCAGAGCAGAGGGCTGGAGCCAGACTCAGGAAGTCGTCCTTATGTCACCCTTGTGACTCCAGCTTGAGGGAGAGCTTCTTTTCTTCCCTTGCTGACAAAGAGCAAGAGAAGAATGAAAGGTCAGGTGGGCCAACTCGGTGCAGAAGCCCATGCTGCCTTTTCCTGCTGCATAGCCTGAAATGAGGGACTCGTGGCAGTTAAAGGAACTGCTGCACTTTCAGAAAACATCCCACCCGTGCACAAAGGGGGATAGAAGAGCCTGTTAGTCTAGCACGCTCCCAACTGAACTACTTCAGCAGCTGCTCGGTTTCTTTTTGGCCTCCTGCTTTTCTGTCTGGGATGTTGTTGTCAGTTGTGGCACAGAGAAAGGACGTCATTGCGAGCGGCCCATGAAGACAAGATTCACTTTTGCCTTCCTTGCTCGGGCTTTACTTGCTTCCTCGCCTATTCCTGCCTCAGTTCCTGGGTTACCTGAAGGTGACGGGGGGCCAGCAGTACCAGGAGGAAGTTGGGCAGCTAGACCTTGGTGGCAACAGTTCTGCCGCCCCTAGCCCCCCCACTCTCGTCTCCGAGCGTAACATATTGGCCCCCATGGAATTGGGGCCCTGCAGCGCAACGGATGGCAGTGGACAGAGCCACCTCGCCTTCAAGCCCGGCTCATTAAACCACATCTTCAGTCGCTGATGGCTAATGAGAGACAGACATCGCTTGCTATTTTAGCACTTGGAAATGCCATTGGTCAGTCATTGATCCCTGTAATGCTGTTACAGAACAAAGGAAAATAGAATCTCAGTGTGACATACTATACCTTTGGGGAGCGGCTGTAACCCCCATAATCCTCATTTTCATATCATTGAGATCTTACATATAGAGCATGACTTGTAAGGTATCAGGGAAAGGATATGATCTGCTGAAAGTCATTTCTCTACCCATAGATGTATACCATGCATGCATATGAAGTTATGAGAATTGTGCAGTGTGGTTGTCACTGTGCTGTAAGGTGGGGGAGTCAGCCAAATATTAGATCCCCAGTGGCAACAGCAAGGAAAGTAACCAACACCCGGACAGGGTGTCAAACAACCCATCGACGGCCATTGCCCAGCAAGGGAGCTACAATGCAATGACTCACCTGCATGAGGACACCCCAGGGGAAGTGCTCAGACTTGCTTGGAGAGACGCAGTGATGCTCACCTGACTCTGAAGGGGGAAGGAGGGCAAAGCCATGAGGGAAGAAAGGACATGATAAAAGGAGAGACATTTGCTAGGCTTTATCTCTCTCTGCCACCTACATCTACAGACACCCCCACACCAAGCAACTGAAGCGCTGATGAAAGGGAGAGCCTGGCTGAAAAGCCACCAGCCAGCCTGTGGTGAGAAGCATCTGAGTTTGTAAGGGTACTGAAAGGGTTAAGATCAGCTTGGAATTAAAAGCAATGAGGAGTCCGGTGGCACCTTAAGGACTAACAGATTTATTTGGGCATAAGCGTTCGTGGGTAAAAAGCCCACTTCTTCAGATGCCTGGAGTGAAAATTGCAGATCGAGGCATAAATATAGATTGGAACATGAAGTGACGGGAGTTACCGCACAAGGAGAACCAGTGCTGAAGGCTAATTCAGTCAGGGTGGATGTGGTCCTCTCCCATAATTGATGAGGAGGTGTCAATACCAAGAGAGGGAAAATTGCTTTGTCGTGAGCCAGCTACTCCCAGTCCTTATTCAAGCTCAAATTAATGGTGTTAAGTTTGCAAATCAATTGTAACTCTGCAATTTCTCTTTGAAGTCTGTTTCTGAAGTTTTTTTGAATGGCTACTTTGAATTGTTGGGTGTGAATGTGTAAACGTGCTATTGCCTATACAAGTCCCGTGTGGTCTCGTGATCTGGATTCCTGGTTTTCACCCAGGCGGCCTGGGTTCAATTCCTAGTGTGGGAACAATGCAGAGCTTTTGCTCAGAGGGGCGACAGTAAATGAAAGGAATGGGAAGGGATCCTGCCAGCAGGGGCATTGGACAGTGTTGGGAGGGGAACCCAGAAGTGGGGGTGGGGCAGCGGTCTGGGGGGAGATGAGGGAAGGATCCCAGCTCTGTGGGAAGTTGACATTCTGGAGAGCACTGGCCTGGCATGGGGGGTGGGGAGAGTGAATGTGTCCCTCTAAACTCACCACCAGCAGACTAGGCAGGCTTGGAAGAATTACATATTTGTTGGTAAATGTCAATTTCTGTGTAAAAACACATGACCCAATGGCAAAATCTTTCCATCGATAATCATCAAAACTAACAGATGGGCAAAGTAAGAAACATGTTGCTTGAGAACTTATCCTATTCCAATCCTCTAGGGTTCCCTTTTGCCTTAGGCACCACCACATGGGCATTTCATATCCCTCCTCATTTTCACACAGACACACAATTTCCTTTGCACAGATCCATGAACAGCAAAACCTCCCTGTGTCTGTTGTCTGAGCCAGGGCATTCGATTCCACTGAAACCTTCTCTCCTGCAATGGCAATGGTCAGACAGAGGAAATGCGTCCACCTTCCCCCTGGCAATGAGATATTCACTCTCCTCTTCTTGCTGCTGTTGTTATTCCATGAGTCATCAAGGATGGAATAAAAAGCTGAGTTTACTCCAGGGTGAGGAAAGAAAGGAGCCACCAATGCCCTCAAAAATCTCAGTGCCCAGAGAAAACCTGCCCCTGTTATTGGAATCACAGAGGTGCTGGCGATACAACGGGAAAAGGGACTGTCTGAATTGCCAAGGCAGGGAATGAACAATTTACAGCAACATCATTAACCACAAACACACTCTCATCATGCTCCAGCCAGTAGGGAAATGGGCAGGAATTCTGCTGTTCAGCCATGGCCACACGTACAGAGCTGCACAGCAGTGAGTGTGCTCCGGGGCAGCTCAAGGATTTATGGCGCCCCAAGCAGGGCGGCGTGCTGCGGGGGGCGCTCTGGGGGTCGCCGGTCCAACGTCTCCGGTGGACCTCCCACAGACATGCTTGTGGAGGGTCTGCTGGTCCCGCGGCTCCGGTGGACCTCCCACAGGCACGCCTGCGGATGCTCCACCGAGCTGCGACCAGCGGACCTCCACAGGCACATCTGCATTTGACAAGTTTGAAATACAAGCAGCACAGAGCCAATATTCATAATGTCAACTACAAAATATGATACACATCTAGAGATAGCAACATTTTAATCAGCTAATCAGAACCTCTCCATAGACCCCTTACACGACCACTTTTCTGTAATATGGGCTGCAAATATAGAACAGTGGTCACAATGGTGATCTATACAGTTACAGATTATGTCAATAATATCACAGTAGGTGACACAGCATCAGTGAGACTGATACTGGAATACTGCCTCCAGTTTTGGTGTCCTCATTTGAAAAAGATGTTGTGAAATTGGAGCTGGGGCAGCAAAGAGCCACCAAATGTTGTGAGGCCTGGAGGAAAATGCCTTATAGTGAGCTATTGAAAGAGCTCAACCTGTTTAGCTTATCAAAAGAAGCTTGAAAGGCGACTTCACTGAAGTGTTGAACTGCCTTAATGGAGAGAAAAGATTGGATATTAAAGGACTCTTTAAAATAGCAGAGAAAGGCCTAACAAGACCCAATGGCTGGAAGGTGAAAGAGACAAATTCATATTACAACTAAGTCACAAATATTCAACAGCGAGGATGAGTCACCACAGGAACAAGCTACCAAGGAAAGTGGTGGATTCTCCAACTCCTGATGTCGTTTAATGAAGACTAGATGCCTTTCTGGAATGTCTTTGCCTCAAAAGTAGCTCGTGTCATACAGGACGCCTGTGATATGCAGGGGATCAGATTAGATGCTCTAATGGTCTCTTCTGGCCATAAAGTCGACTAATTTCTGAAAAACTGAGTGTAGCTTTGGGAGCAAAGGTCTGATGTTTCCCTGTCTAGCCAGCTTGCTGCCTAGAACGAACGCTCCTTGAGTGGGGTGATCCCCAGGGAGTAGCTCAAACCTGCAAAGTGCCTGGCCAGGGGCAGGACATTAGCACAGCAAGGGAGGGGTGTGGCAGTGACATCACAAAGGCCTTTTGCAGGCCCTCAGCCTATTGGTCAGAGGTGGTGGGGAGGTGGTGACCTCACAGAGAGATGCTGACATCAGCCAGGCAGGACAGGGGCGAGGGGCCAGGGAAACCTCAGAGACCCCTGTGGCTTTGCTTCAGCAAGTCTCCTTCTCCAGGTCTCTCTTTGAGGACTGAGAGAGTATTCGGGTTCACGGACGTGAGCACCAGGAGGAACCTTTCGAGTTTTCTCCTTCCCTTTTAGTGATTTTACTAGAAAACAGCCGTCCCTGTTTAGAAGGTAAGAGCCTCCTGGAGGTGTGAAACCTGTTCAGTCTGATCCATCTGGTGACAGTTGAATTCTATGCATGGAAAACACGAGCTTAAGGAGGCAGAATTTTATTCCACGCCTGGGATTTTGTCCCTTAGAATCACTGGGGACATTAGGGTTTGTTCTTTTAGCTTCCCTCTTCTTCCTCCCTCCTCTTTTTCTCTTGCTTCCTTTGTCCTTTTACCTGTTCCCCTCCCAACACCAGGAGGGTGGGGGGGGGGCGTTGCAGGGGAGTGCTCTGCAGCTCCCACTGTGGGAGGTCCACCCAAAAATGTGGGGCTGAAATAGTGCTCGGGCAGTGATCCCCACCAATGACCTGGGCCATCCTTTGGGCTCTCTGGTGAGAACCCTCAGCCTCCCGTCCTCAGTCTCTACCCTGATTGGCTGAGCAGGGGGTTATTGACAGGGAGGAGACTCAGGTCCTTGGTGTTCTCTTTTATGAACAAGTAAATAAGTCAGAACCAGTTCTGTGTTTGATGAATTTTGCTGCTTCTCTGCATTAATGGTCTCTGAGCAGTTCACGATTCTCTCTAACATTGCAGTTCTCCTCAAATACTTGCTGAATAATTCCAATGCACTATTGTTGGTCTGGAGCTCATCTGAGAGCACTTTATTCAGGTCATTCAATGTCTGAAATTCAAGATCCGATGGTTAGTTTGAAAATCAGGGCTCTTGCGTCCTATTCCCAACTCTGCCACTGGCTGTGTGACCTAAGAGAACTCAATTCTCCTTTCTCAGCCTTAGCTTCTCCCTCTTTCAAGTAGGGATAATAATGATCCGCTCCTACCCACCTCACAGTGCGTGGAGGCAGGGCCAGCTCTAGGTTTTTGCCGCCCCAAGCAAAAATATTTTGGCTGCCCCCACCCCACCCCTGGGGTCCCCCCCACATGCTCCTGCTGACCGAGCCCTGGGCTTCCCCCGCAGCCCCTGCCTCCCCGCCCTGGGCTCTCCCCCCCCACCCGCACCCCTGACGCCCCAGCTCTGGGCCTCCCCCACCCGCACCCCCTGCCGCCCCAGCCCTGGGCTCGCCTCCACACACACCCCATGCTGCCCCATCTCTGGGCTCCCCCTTCCCCACCAGTGCTCCCCACCCACACTCCCTGCTGCCCCAGCCCTGGGCTCCCCCTTACCTGCACTCCTGCTTCCGCCCCAGCCCTGGGTCACTGGTAACTTGCTCCCAGGGCGGGTCATTCAGCAGGAATTTTGGATGTGCACAGAACACAGACAGGACTGGTTCCCATGGTTACAGAACTGCAGTAAAGTGGAACAATTTTCAGCTTGTGTGATTGGAGGATATCTGGATGCATATTATAAGACTGTCCTCCATAAATGAGGAAAAGTTGAGGAGCCTTTATTGTTCTTTGTTTCTCTGGGGAATTTGCCACTGCAATATCACTGTCTTCCTTTTAAACAAACAAAACTAGGAAAAAAATGGCAATGGCTGTTGAAAAGAGCAATTCCAGTCCCAAAAACCACTGGGAAGCATTTCTTGCTCAATTGTATCTAGTAGGCTGCCCCTGGAACAATGGGATCGAGAAACCTGCATCACTGACAGTGCAGCCATGGAGACACCACACAGCAGCCTTCTAGCAGGGGCAGGGGGGCGAGAAGGGACATCATCCGAGCTCCCTGCATCCAGGTCACTTTCCTCAGCTGGGCTGCGTCAGAGGAGGGCAGAGAGCGGCAGCTTCTGATGCTCCCCTCACAGCCCAGCCCAGGTGGGGAAAGTGACCAGGACGCATGGAGCACATAGTATTGCTCCTCGCTCCCCAGCCTCTGTGGGGCCACGGAGGAGCATTGGGGCAGGGAGAGCAGTGAGCACCTTTGCACGGCCACACGGTGCCCTTTGACCCCCCTGGAGCCCTGGGCGGCTGCCGGGGGCCCCACCCCTAAGGCCGGCCAGGCTCCCCAGCACGAGCAGCAGAGACACAGGGAGACTGGCCACCCACTGAGCCGAGGTAGCCTGGGCGGCTCGTGTGGAGGCTCGGGGGGGCTCAGCCTCCCCAAACCTTGCGTTGCCGAGGGGACAGTGGGGCCCATGACTAGGGGCCCTGGCCAAATTAGGCCCCCCTGGGAAAGTCTCCCCCATGTCGGCCCCAGGGCTGGAGGAGCTCCCACTCCCTGCTACGGCCCGGGGGCTGCAGCAGGGCACAGAGCTTCTCTGGTCTCGGGGCCGCAGCGGGGCCGGGGTAAAGGAGTGACCGGGTGGGGCCAGTGGGGGAAGGGGTGGAACAGAGGTGACAGTGGGTGGGGCCGTGGGTGGAAGGTCTGGGAGGGGGCGGAGCCACACACAGAAGTGGGGGGGGGCAGGGTTCCGGTGCTGGGACCCCCACACTTGTTCTCCCTTTCCCTGGGCTTTGGCATCACTAGCCCCTGCTTAGCGAGTAGGGGTCAGTCGTCCCCAAAATGAGGGGCGTGACTCCTAGGGGGACACAGAGGAAGATTGATGGGGGCACCTCAGGGCCTGAGCCAGCCCCCATGGAGGGCAGGGAGGGAGCCCCACTCAGCCCCACTCTGTCCCAGCTCTTCCTCAACCCCCCTCAGCCTGGGCCCCGGCTCCCAGCCCGGCCTCGACCCCCTTACCCCTGTCCGCACCCCTCTCCCCAGCAAGCACCAGCCCCACTCCCAGCCCCGGTTCTCGACCGTGGCTTCCGAGGGGCAACAGCCATGGATACGAGGGCGCAGTGTGAAATGTTTGGGGACCACTGGGTTAGGGGGACGTCCTCAATCACTTCTCTGCCGTCCAATGAAAGCGATTCCTCACCCACCCATCCACCCCTCCCTCAGGATGGCCTAGGTACATTCTGCTGCCCTTCACTCATACAGGGAGGAGAATAACATTTCATTGCACTCAATGCTTTAGTGATTTGCAACCCACCACCATCCCAAACTGGTCATTTTGGGGAAGCGGCCCACTCATGCTGCATAGCTAGGCAGAGTAGGGGTGTCTATGCAAACACGGCCTGTTCCTGAAGTCTTCCCCCAGCTCCTCACTAGATGTGACGGGGGAGCTCATTCAGCCCCTGCTTATGCTTAGTATTTAAAAACTCCTTAGTGGCCCTATCTCTGCCGGCCTTAGATTTCTCCTCCTGTCCCTGTCTTAGCAGCTTAGATGAGGTGGCTGAGTGGTTAAGGTGATGGACTGTTAATCCATTGTGCTCTGCACGCAGGGTTCAAATTCCATCCTCATGGGCTGCATTTAGTCTTCACTCTCCTTTACAGACAACCATCTCCCCCCTTGGTACAATGACAGATCAAACAATGTTGCTTCTTGCAAGCAAAAACCTTCTCAGAATCTCAGCTGCCCCTCCCCCCTTGCTTCAAATAAAATATCTAAATCCCAGATTTCTAAAAAAATTCTCTAGTCCAGCATTTCTTAGTTTTTATCTCAAAAGGGAACAGCCTCATAATCTGCCCTGAACACCCTGGGACCTCCCCAAATAATTAAAATACCCCCACCTGAGCAAGGCCACAACAGTGAACCAGAGCCAGTGTCTAGGCCAAGCTGTTCTGAAGGAGACAACTCAACCATTTTCTCTCTGCTTCCCTTGGCAAAGTCTGATTGAGAAAACAAAATTCCCCAAACTGAAAATTTTCTGCTGAAAAACCACTACTAGTCTGTTTGGCGACTTTGGTTTGAATGTACTATTATTATTCTCTTCTGATTTCTGAATCAGTTTTGTCATCCAGGTGTGTTTCCAGCTGTTGAGTTGTGGGAGAGAGGCCAACTCATAATGTCTCTACCGCCCCTTTCATAGTTTCTTCCAACTGGCTAGGAAGTACCTTTGCTAGGATGGGAGTCAAGCAGTGTCCATTGTCGCTGTGCTATCTCGGAGAAGTCTGCATTGTACCCGGTTCCTGGGATAGTCCTTGGGAGTGTGACTCCCTTTAATGGGCCAGCAGTGGGTCTGGCTCCTCCATTGTCACACCTGAAAGGCTGGTGGTGGGCAGTTCCCAACCTCATCTCAGTAACACACACAGAGCAAAACGTCCCAGCCAATGCTACACACACAATCCAACACAATAGTAATGTTCAACAGACCAAGACTTTTGAAATGATACCTCACCAGGCAGACGTTGTACAAACCGTATCATCATCATATGAGAGTGGTGAATATGGGGCTTCTGAGCACAGCGTGCCACCCATTGGCTGACATTGCAATGGAGACGCACGTCCATCTCTCCTGGGATAAAGATGGCAGCGTGGCTGGCCTGGACCATCTGACCTCATGAAGCTAAAGCTGAGAGGCTAAAAACTGTGGTGCAGATATTTGTGTTCACACTGAAGCCTGGGTTCGGAAACCCTCACCCCTCGTGGGGTCTCAGAGGGTGGGCTCAAGCCCATCTGTCTGCACTGTAATTTTATAGTCTTGCAGCCCAAGCCCCATAACCCTGAGTCAGCTGACCCGAGCTTTGCGACAGGCCCTGGGTGTGTTAATCACAGTGCAGACATAACATTAGGCTACGTCTCCAGTGCAATGAAACACCCATGACTGGCCCATGTCACATTAATCAGGGTCATGCGGCTTGGGCTGTAAAGTTGCAGTGTCCGTGTCTCGGCTCAGGCTCAGTCCCCTGCTCCAGGAGCCCAGAAGGTTGGGAGGGGGTTTAGCAAGTGGAAATGGTAAAACCGCAGGGGAGTATTACCCTGGACTCATGGCATTTCTCCATCGGTCTGTCTGCTCTGGGGCAGGGACAGAAACACGTCCTGCTGCTTTTGTTATTTCAAAGGGCAGGTTAGGATTTTCATTCTCAGACACAGTGCACAAAACAGGACTCAACCCTCGGCATAAACTAAACGAGCTGCCCACAGATTCTGGCAGCCACAATGAGCATTTGAGAGAGCTCAGACCTACCCTGTCCCAGAGGGATGGGGTCGTCTGTGAAGGGACTGGACCACTGACCTATCAGCTCCTAACTTCCAAACTTTCAGTAACTCTATCATCAGTGCCTGTGAGTGTAATTCAAACCATAAGGAAAACCACACTAGGCTAGACCGAAGGTCCATCTAGCTCTGAATCTTGTCTTCTGACAGTAGCCAGTACCAGGTGCCCCAAAAGCAACTCAGTAAGGTACCACTGGAACTTGAACCCAGGATGTCCTGTATACAAAACAGTGGTTTTAGCCAGCTAAGCCATGGTGCCTACAGCTGCTGAAGGGATCATGTCTGCACACACCTGACTCTCTGCCAACCTCCATCTGGGCCTGACAAGCTTTGCTGGTGTTTGGATTCAGTAAAGCAGAGGAGCAGGTGAAGTTTTACTCCCAAGGTTCTTTGGACAGGTCGACACTACAAAATTAGATCGGTGCAACTACATTACTCAGGGTGTGAAAATTTACCTCCTAAGCAATGCAGTTATATCAGCCTAACCCCGGTGCAGATAGCGCTGTGCCAACAGGAGGGCTTCTCCCAACAACATAGCTTGGGGAGGGGCTTGGTTAGTGAAGATGAAGAGAATAGGTGGCCCATGGCTCTTGCATTTGGGGAGGCTGGGTGAGCGCGCTGGAAGCTCCCTAGAAGTGGGGGGCCCATTGGTGCCCAGACCATGGCACTGCCCCCTTCTCTCTCTGAGGCCCCACCTGTGCTCCCCCTTGCTCCTGTTTGGCCACTTCCCACCCTCGCTCTTCCTCTTTGGCTGAGGACGGCTGATCCACCTCTCGCTCGCTCCTCTCCTCCCCCAAGGCCTTCCTGCCTCCTGCTCGTGCCTCTCCACCCGCTACCACAAGGTCTGCCCACCAGCCGCCACCACTCTGACCCATCCCTGCAACCCACCCTGCCCACCACCCACACCTCTCTGCCTCTCCCCTGAGACCTGCCCTGCCCACTGCCCCCACCTCCGAGACCTGCTCTGCCCACCGCTCAAAACTCTCTGCCCCTCCCCTGAGACCCACCCTGTCCACGTCTTTCTTCGGTCGTCTGTTGTTATTCCATGAAGCATCAAGAATGGAATAAAAGCTGGAGTTGCTCAGGGTGAGGAAAAAAGCCACCAACCCCAGCATTGCTGCTTTAGTTAAAGTGTTCAGATTCAAGACAGCATTCGAGATAATGCTCTCTAGCGCTCTGCTCATTGTCACCAGACACCTCCATGGCAGTTCGTGGATGGCAGCAGAGAGCAGTGCTGTGGGTAACTATCCCACTGTGCAACTGGCTGCAGGAGTGTTTTGGGAAGGGTTTTTGCAGTGATATACTCATGAGCTGGTACAGCATCACGTGATGCAGTTTCTCTGATCCCCACCGTTCCACGGGCATCTTACTAGATTGCCAGCTGCTTTCAACTGCGGTGTGTGTGGCGGGAGTAGAGGACTGTTTGTGTTCTGGGGAGAGACAGTGTGTGTGCTGGGAAAGAAGTGAGGTGTGTTGAGCTAGTGGAGCGGATCATTATTTCCTACTCGAAGAGAGAAGCTCTCAGGCTACTGAGAAAGGAGAATTGGCTTCTCTTAGAGTCACACAGCCCAGTCAGGGCAGGTGGAATAGGACCCAAAGCCTGATTTTCAATCAACCATCAGATGTTGAATTTCATACACTGAATGACACCAGATAAGTGCTCACAGATGACTCAGATAACAACAGTGCACAGTAATTTATTCTGGCTTAGAGTATTTGAGGACTCTTTGACATTTGGAGAGAATCATCAGATTATAGAGACCATTAATTAATGAAGCAACAAAATTCATCAAACATAGAACTGGTCCTGACAATTTTGTGGTGTGAGGAACAACAAGGACACCAAGTCTCTCCCTGTCAATAACCCTACTCCCAGCAATCAGGGTGGGAGCTGAGGGCAGGAAGGCTGAGGTTCTCACACAGAAGCCAATGGATATGAGTCTGCTGGTAGGATCACTACTGCTCCAACCCTTCTTCAGCCCATTTTAAGTGGACCTCACAGTGGGAACTGTGAGCCTTGCACTACACATAGCAACCTTTTGGCATGCATGTGCCAGTTCACCACCACACTGCCGCACTCACAGGTGTTGGAGAGGAACAGGAAAAAGGATCAAGCAGAGACGAAGAAAGGAGGGAGGTGCAGGAGGAAAGGTCAGAAGCTCAAAGCCTAAGCTAATGTCCAGTGATTCCTGAGACAAAATCGCATTGGAATAAATTAGCCTCCTTAAACTCATGTTTTTCCATGCCTTAGGGTGGCTCTCACCAGTGGATCAGGGCAGACAGTTTCAAACCTCAGGGAGGCTCTCCACCTTCTAAACAAGGGATCTCTGTTTTCTGGTAAAATCATTGAAGGAAGGAGAAAAGCTCAGAAGGATCTCACAGCTCACGTCCATGAACCCAAATATGTCTCAGTCTCAAAGAGGACCTGGAGGAAAGGAGACTTGCTGCCCAACAAAACCACAGAAGATCTCTGAGGTTTCCCTGACCTCACCCCAGTCATACAGTGTCAGCATCTCTCTGTCAGTCCTGCCTCCCCTACTAGACCAATGGTGAGAGTCCTGCAAAAAACCTTTGTGATGTCACTGCCCACACCTCCCCTTTTTGTGCCAATGTCACCCACGCCTGGCCTGAAGGCCTGGAGAGGTTTGAGCTACTACATTCATCACCCCACTCAGGAAACGTTAAGTTCTGGACAAGCCGGCTAGGCAGAAACATCAGGCGCTGCTAATGCTAAACTCAGATTTTCAAAATTAGTCGACTTTATACTTGAAAAAGAGACCATTAGAACATCTAAACAAACCCCACCATATCACAGGCCTCTGTATGGCTTCTGAAACACTTTTAGGGCAAACACATTCAAAACATCTAGTCTTCATTAAATGACAATAAGAGAGATGGCAAATCCTACTCTCATGGTAGCTTGTTCCTGTGTTGAATCATCTCATGTTGAATATTTGTGCCTTGGTGTATGTAGATTTGTCTCTTTTCTGCTTCAGCCACTGGGTCTTGTTAGGCCTTTCTCTGCTCAATTCAAGAGCCCTTTAATACCCACTCTTTTCTCTCCATTAAGACACTTCAACACTTCAATGAAGTCACCTTTCAATCTTCTTTTGATCAGCTAAACAGATTGAGCTCTTTCAATAGCTCACTAGAAGACATTTTTCTCCAGCCCTCAGAACATTTGGTGGCTCTTTGCTGCCGCAAACTCTAATTTCACAACATCTTTTTCAAATGAGGACACCGAAACTGGAGGCAGTATTCCTATCAGTCTCACTGATGCCGTGTCACCTCCTGTGACGTTATTGATATAATCTGTAACTTTATAGATCACCGTTGCGACCACTGTTCTATATTTGCAGCCAATATTGTATAAAGGCTGGTGTGTAAGGGGTCTATGGAGAGGTTCTGATTGGCTGATTATAATGATGCCATCTCTAGATGTGTGTCATTTTTGTAGTTGATGTTATGAATATTGGTTCTATGCTGCCCGTATTTCAAACTTGTGCTCTGCTTGTGGGAAACACCCCAGACAAGTTGGTGTCAGTTCTGCCTAGCCGGCTTGATGCAGGTTAGGCAAATGTGAGAACCACTACACTACAGAAACTCCATTACAGTGCACTGCCCTGCCCTGCCCTCAAATTCCCTGCACTTTGGTGGTGCTCACCCTGGCACACACTGATGGGCGAACCTGGAGAAACTGGCAGCAGCTCTTTGATGGGTCAGCTGGAAGAGCAGAGGACTGGAGCCAGGGATCAGGAAGTCGTCCTTACATCACCCTTGTGACTCTAGCTTGAAGGGGAGCTTCTTTTTCTTCCCCTTGCTGAGAAGCAGAAAAAGAAGAAAGAAAGGTCCGGTGGGCCAACTGGGTGCAGAAGCCAATGCTGCCTTTTCCTGCAGTGAAGCCCAAAATGAGGGACTTGCATTGAGTAAAGGCAGTACTGTGCTTCCAGGAAAGAGCCCACTGCTGCAGGAAGAGGGATGAAACAGCCTGCTGAAGCCTGGGATTGAACCAGGGACTTATTAGTCTAATGCTCTCCCAACTGAGCTACTTCAACACCTGCAGGGGGCCTTTTTGGGCTGCTACTTCTCACCTTGGAGTTTATTCTCCATAAACCATCTCTCCAGTCAATAATGGCCAATGCAAGACGGACATCACTTGCTATTTTAGCATTTGGAAACGTCATCAACTAGTCTCTGGATCTCTCAAATGCTGCGCTTCAGTTCATGGGGGAAAGGCGAGAGAAGCGACCTTTGAACAAAGGGCCTGGGGTTAACATCCTAACGCTGTCTGTCTCCGACTGTAACACTATTTAATACTGTTCCACCCTGTGCTGGTGAGTGCTCCATTGCTAGATGTTAGTACATTTCAGTTACTGTCAAAATTAAAAGTTTCTATATGCTTAAAAGAAATGATTTTTTAATTTGCTTATATATGGCATGAATAAATACCCTTTTACACATTCTAGCATGAACATTTATTGTCTTATATGATAGAAAATCATGCATCCAAACTGTGCATCAAAATCATGAAATGAGCTACAAATGCAATAAAAATAAGGTATTCAATGGTTTAACATATGGAGCGGGGCTGGGGGAGGTTCCGAAGACATGTCTTGCCTGGGATGCCACTTGGCCTAGGGGAGGCACTATCAGGGAGAACAGGAGTTAGTCTCACACGCCTATTTCCAGGCTGTAATCTGTGGGCGCCCTGCTCTGGGGAGGGATCGCGGCAGCCCAGACTCAGGGCTGGAACAGGCCCCGGATTGAGGGGGTGGTTGCAGGGTTTGCAGCGCTCTGATGGCTCAGACAATGTGTCTCTCCCAAAGCCTCAGATCTGCGTCCCCAGAAGGCTCCTGCGCTGCCTCTGCTCCTTTCACAGTCTATAGCAAGGAGCAGCAGCAAGGGTCAGGGATGAGCTTTAGGCACTAGGTGGGGGGCAGAGGCTTCAGGAGAAACCCAGCCCCAGAGCAGAGGGGATAGGAGGCTTTTCTCTCCTTAGCCACAGGCTATAGCTCCGAGAGCTCTGTGAAATGCCTCCCGCCCACAGCCTGGGGAAGGGGAAGGAGTCTCAGGTTCTAGCTCAGGGGGATGGAGTAACATTCAGGGGCATGAAACTGGGCCCGGCCAGCCCCCATGGGGGTGGGGAGGAGGAGCCACCCAGCTCCACTCTTGGCTCCAGCTCTGGCCCCTGCCTCAGCCCCCTTACCCCTGTCTGTGTCCCTTCCCCTGTAGCTGCGGCCCCACTCCCAGCCACGACTCAGGGGGAGCATGGACAGGGGTGGGGGGCATGACCCTGAAGTGTTTTGGGACCATGGATCTCGGTGGTGGGACAAGGGGGTTAAATCTTGGCAGAGACCCCCAAAGGGCAGGTGTGGCTGCTGTCGAGCTGCCTGGGCCCAGACAATGGCCACAAATTCTGTCTCCTAGCAACCGATGGCCGGGGCGCACCTGCTGCAAGAGGCCAGCTGGCTGGGAGGAGTCGGAGAACAAAGAACGAGCTGGAGGCCAGGTGAGCAGGTTGCCAGGGAAACAGGACAAAGGACAGATGAGGGGCAAAGGGCCTGGCTGAGTCGGGCTGTTGGGAGCAAGGAGTCTGCTGGGTTGGGGACTCGAGGGGAGAGCCCAGGCTCTGAGTTCGGGGTCTCCCCAAGATGGACATTGCTGAATCTTCCTGCTTCCTGTGCGAACACAGAACTTTCCCAGGCTGGATTCCAGACCCCTAACAAACCTTCTGTTGTACAGCGCTGGCTGAGAGTCACTGGGGACTGTGGAAGTTGGGGATGCAGGACTCCCCTTCGGGGGGGTGAGGCTTTCCGAGGTGTCCGATTCAGGTGGACTCACTGCAGGATGCTCCTGGTGTGGAACAGGGGGGCTGAAAGGTCCAAGGTCAGTCCCAGGAGGTGCTGA